>NC_090746.1:39207540-39380040 GCF_036898095.1 Palaemon carinicauda | reverse complement strand
CTTTCATGGCGGCCATTGTTTGTTCATTTGTTGGGAATTTATCTTTGTCTGCCCGTTTAGTACTCTGTCACTTAGGTTCTTGGTTAAGTCCCTGGCCTTATGCCTTTAGAACCGTTATTATTTTTATTTTTATTTTTTTGTGTATTTATGCTCATGGTACTTTTTGCTAATAAGTCCAGCCTACGAACGAGATAGCGATTTAGCTTTGTATTTGTTTAGTGCCCGCCCCTCCGAGGCGTTTGTCACTCGACTGTGCTATTTATTTAAAGTTTTAGCAGATGCCATTCTTCGATCGTAGTGTTATATGGATGTACATTTTTATTTTATAATAGTGTTGTGTGATTTTTAGTCCTGTTTTTGTGTTTAAGAGAGCGAGATATTGGGGTCCCCGTTTTCTGTTCGCAGTCACGAGTTACCCCTTTCTCTCGTTTTCTTTCTTTGCTCTGGTGGTTGAGCGGATTTCCCGTTTTCCGTTTTGTGCGTTCAACGGGTTCTCCCTCCCTCACCTCTCCCCCTCGGGGTGGATGATAACTTACGAGTTATTTATTTTTCGTGACTTTTCAATTGTTAGCGTTATTTTGGTCCGTGTTCGTCCTCTCCCCGTTACGGCTCGGGAGTAGTTTATGAACGTTTTCCACTCCGCCCTTGAGTTCTACTCCGGCTTGAGGGATTCTCAATGTCTTTCGTTCTATTGTTATATTTATATATTGTTTACTACATGGGACGGGCTTCATATTGTTTAGATACGACCCTCCGGTGGCCCTTACTGCGGTCTCAGGCCACGGCCATATCCACAATAGCCATTGTTATTACAATTGTGTTTTTATTCACAATAATTGTTCAGGACCTTTCTTCTCACTCCGGCATCACCGGAGTTTGTAAATACGCTTTGCTATGATCTAAGCCTTAGCCTTTAGCTGCGGCTTGGCTTTTATATCTTCACAATTGAATTATTAGCCACAATTGAATTATTCAGGGTATCTCATTATCCTCCGGCGTCACCGGAGGTCGCCCATACACTTCACACTTATATTTACCTTGCCTTTGGCTAAGACGGCATTATTCAGGACATCTCATTACGCTCCGGCTTCACCGGAGGTCGCCCATACACTTAACACTTATATTTGCCTTGCCTTTAGCTAAGGCTGGTGTTTATATTTATTTTAAGGGCATGTCACTGCGTCCCCGACCCTCGCAGGTCGGCAGATTGCTTTAAGTTATTTATCCTTATGTCATTAACAGACATTAGGTAAATTACAAATATACAAACATTTGGATATTATAGTGCCAACAATGGTTTTGGCCGAATAGCGATTTAAACGTTTGCGATTTAGTCTGTTAGTTTGTACTCGCCCCAGGAAGGCTCGATTTAGACTATATCCTTATTTATTGGTTACGTTGTCGTTATTCTTCGTTTTTGGTTATTACAATGACTAAAAATGAAAAAGAAGAAAAAAAAAAAAAAAAAAAAAAAAAAAAAAAAAAAAAAAAATACAAATAAAATAAAAACAATCAGTTTTATTTTACTTTCCTTACATTATTGTGTGATGTTAGCTTTTTTATGTAACCTTGAGAGTGAGAACATAGGGTACTCGTTTATTAGCTCGAGTAAGGGAGGTGATTTTCCCGTTCTCCGTTTTTATACGTTCACGAGTTATTCAGGCCTCCTCTTATTATCAGAGTTGATGATAGTACGTTTAATGTTATACACGTTTTATTGATGTGGTTACTGTTAATATAGCTATCACTATTAGTAGGAACGTTGGTGTATGAGTCATTAATTGGGTTCGATTTACACCGACACCCTTAGCTCCGCCTTGAGTTATGTTTAGCTCCGCCTTGAGTTATGTTTAGCTCCGCCTTGAGTTATACGCCGTCCGGCACTCAGACTCCGGCTGAGACCTTTTTGCACACGAAGCTTTGTCATGTTTGATCTCAATTACACCTTTCCGGCCCCTTTTTTCATCGAATCTCCGGCTTCGCCGGAGATAACTCAAACATTCATTGAGGTTAATGTTATCGTACCGGTGACGGTCACGATCTCACGGGGACTAGCCTTTGCTACCGGATCTCCCATACAAACAGAGATCAAGCAGACGTCCAGAACCGGAGTTAACAATGTGATACCGAGGAGGATTTCACAGTTTCATTATTACGGTCCCTTTTTCATCGAATATCCGGCTTCACTGGAGATAACACAGACATTCAGTTTCAGAGAATGTTATCGTACCGGTGAGGATCACGTTTTCACGTTGCCGGACCTTTGTCACTGGTTCTCCGGTACAAACTGAGATCAATCAGACGATCAGAATCAGGGTATGAACCCTTTTTCATGAATAATCACAATATCGTCATTACGATTCTTTTTCATCGAATCTCCGGCTTAACCGGATATCGTACAGGCGGTCAGCATTGAGGGTAATATTAGATTTCCTCTGGTTCACGTTATCACTATGACGGACCATTGTTTGTACTGGGGATGGTTACCGGAGATCCGGTACAGTCGGAGATCACTCAGACCACGGGTGGCCAATCTTTTGTTTTACCTTTAAAGGGAAAGTTGAAAAAAAAAAAAAAAAAAAAAAAAAAAAAAAAAAAAAAAAAATTATTTATGAACGTAACTATGCCTATATTTATGCATGTATTTAATTCTAACTATGTATAAATATGGATAAATATCCATACAACATCGTGTTCAAATAGAATTAAATTAATTATGCCTATATTTATGCAGGTATTTAATTCTAACTATGTATAAATATGGATAAATATCCATACAACATCGTGTTCAAATAGAATTAAATTAATTATGCCTATATTTATGCATGTATTTAATTCTAACTATGTATGAATATGGATAAATATCCATACAACATCGTGTTCAAATAGAATTAAATTAATTATGCCTATATTTATGCATATTCAATCCTAACTGTCTAAATATGGCTAAATATCCATACAACATAGTGTTCAAATAGAAATACATTAATTATGCCTATATTTATGCATAGTCAATTCTAACTATGTCTAGATATGGATAAATATCCATACAACATAGTGTTCATATAGAAATAAATTTCCACCCAGTGGCGAATGCGCCAACAGTGTCACATTTCATGAATACAAGTGTCGCACTATACCCCAGAAGATAATACATTAAATAACTTGTCTTTAAAATAGCTTTTTAAGAGTATACAGCTGATCCCAGCCTGTGAATAGGATCGCTAACCAAAGTTCAAGGAACATCCAGACTTATGTCCCCTTTGTGTTACAGAAGGTTCGCCTGCATGGTTCCCATCAGGATGATGATGATTCTCTCTGGCCTGGAAAGAGAGGCTCTCCACCCTTGGGTATCGAAGTTGGGAAGGAATGCTCCATCTAGAGGTCCCTATCTCCTCGGAGTGTCCTCTCTAAGGTTGGACAACGACCCCATGGACGGGCAGGTATGTGGGGATGAGTTTTGAGCCTTCAGCTTTGCAATTACCTACGTCACCGACCTAGGACCATTAAAGGATCCTAATGTTCATGTTACCCTGCATAAACTGTGCCGGCTAAAAGCAACACATTCTAAGGAAATCCAAGGGGCTATGACGAGCTCTAAGGTATGGTGGTGAGTCAGTGCCGTTCAGGAACTCGGATATAGGTGGTACCATAAATCTGGAGGGCATAGACGTCCTCTCTCTGGGGGACCTAGATTTTACTCCCAGGTACTAGAATTCCCATTCAACGGATTCGTTCGATTGAAAGAGATTGCCTTGGTTAGCTTAGACAAGGTACCGAAGGTAACGGTATTATTTCCTAAAGGGCAGGCCCGATCTGTCTGGACCAGGATGTTGTCAGCCTGGGGGGTACGATAATTCCAGGCTCTGCCCTTCCAGTTCGACCTACACGTTTGTTGGTCTGATCGGGTCAGTTGTGGGAAGTACGTTCTGTCTGAGACCTCTATCAGACAGGAATTGATAGTCGGTTTCCCACTCGTCATCACAGCCTTCCTCTGGTTCGACGATTTTGTATCTGACCCCCCATCATCAGGTGGTCTACCTCACTGATTCCCCAGGTACACAGCCCAACTCCGTTGGGATGTTTTGCCTGCATGCAGCCCTAGATCCGAACCCTCAGGCTCCTTTCATGGACACCAGAGAGGAAGCTACAGGAGTAGAAGACAGTCCCGACATCAAGGCGGACCTAGGAAAAAGGGGGCTCGGAGAAGGGAAGGACCTAGATTCACTCCCTCACAACGCGGTGGTCCTGGTAGAGGGAAGACTTTACCACTTTCGTGACCATTGGACTCGGTCTGTGGGATCATAGCATAGTCTCTAACGGTTTGAGATGAAAATGGCCTCAAGGTCCTCCTCCTCCGCCAGTGACCTTCTCCCAGAAATACACTCCCGTCCTGAAAGAGTACCCCACAGGGTTACTCAAGAAAAAGCAATCAAACGACTATCTCTTGGGTATGGAACTTACTTCCCCGTGGGACCGTCACCACCTCTGTCGATCTTACCGACCGCTATTAGCTTGCGCCTATAGCTCGAAACTTCTCTTCTTATCTGGGTTTCCACCTAAGCAGGAAAGCCTTTGTGTTCAAGACATGCCCTTCGGCCTCAACATTGATCCCAGGATATTCACGAAACTGGGAGAGGCAGTGTTAGAACAACTCAGGAACCAAGAGATACAGATCATTGCTTATCTGGCCGGTTGGCTCATTTGGGCCCGGCCGGCCATAGAAGGTAACAGAGCTACGAAGGAATTTCTTCGATTGCTCGACAACCTGTGATTTCGGGTCAATCTCCATAAGTCTCGCCTGCGACCATCAGGCCACTTAGAATGGTTAGCCATTCAGTGGGACCTTTCGAAGCACACGTTGTCTCTCCCTTCCAAAAGTAAGAGGAATAGGTTCCAAGATCAAGAATTTCTCAAACACAAACAGGTGTCCAAAGAGCCTAGAAAGTATCCTCGGCCTTTCCCAATTCACTTCAGTAACAGATCTCCTAATAAAAGCCAAACTCAAGACATCAATCGATTTTGGAGAAAGAGAGCTACAGTACCTATAGGAAGACAAGGTCTCGAAGATCCCCTCTGTCGGGAAAATGAGACTACGCCCATGGTCCGAACCGAAGAACCTCTCCAAAGCGGTTCCTCTACGTTTCCCACCTCCACAAGTGACATTCCATTCAGCCGTGTCTCTAAGTGGATGGGGGGATTTCTCCGAACATCAGATGTTTCAGGTTCTTGGTCACTAGCCATGAAACAGTCCCATATCAATGTTCTCGAAGCCATGGCAGTGTTCTTGACCCTGAAGAGAGAGGCTCCTCCGAGGTCGACCCACATCAGAGTAGTGTCAGACAGCACAGACGAGGTACACTACGGAAACAGGGGAGGATCCAAGTCACCCAATCTGAATCAGATCCTGGTCACTTTCTTCGCCTGGGCAACAGAAAAGAACTGGTCCCTGTCAGCACCTCACCTAGTGGGAGGCCAGGATGTGAGAACGGGCTCACTATCCAGGACGAGTTCCCTGGAGTCAGAATTTCACTCCGGTGGATACTCAGTTTCATTCCAGGCATCCAGGTAGATCTATTCACATCTCAGATCAATCACAAACTTCCTTGTTATGTGACCCCAATCCTGGACCCTCGGGCTCATGCCATGGACGCATTACCCCGGGATTGGAACCATTAGAGGAAGATTTCCCTATCTCTCCCAGTGAATCTTCTAAAAACTTTAACACCGACTGCGCTCCTTCCGGGGCGTAGTGGTTTTAGTACCACCTCACTGCCCAAGAACAGTTGGTTTCCTCTCCTCCTCGAGTGGAAACTCCGTCCCATCCGGATTCCGTTCCTCAAACTGACCCGAGTATTCCAAACTCACTGTGTCAGATTACTCAAGGATGTCCAAAACCCTAACTTTGTGGACTACAGGAAGTTGGCAGCTCGTAGAGACTCGAACATTGAACCGGAAAACGATTTCTTCATCGAATCAGTCAAAAGGGACTCGACAATTCGCCAATATGATTCGGCCGTTAACCCCCAAAATAGGTGGTCCCCTTGGAAAGTTACTCCTCTTCTCCAAGATATTTTTCTATGTCCGGTCACCACTCTCAGGGCCTTTTTAGCCACGACTGCTACCCGATCGTCTGGCCCCTTGTTTATCAGGGAACAAGGAGGTACCATTCCCATGAGTGGTATTAGGCTATAGATCCTATACTTCGTTTGACAAGCCAATCCGGGATCATTTCCCCCAGAAGATGGACTTTGATGACCTTATAAAGTTCACGGGTTGAGAATCTCCTATGGTCTTCAAACGCCACTATCTAATGAGCTTACAGACTCTTAAATACCCAACAGTTGCAGCTGGGAGCTGTATCTCTCCCCAGTGATCTTTTTTTTTTTCTTCCTTTCATCCATCTCTTTTCTTCTCCCTCCTACCCGCCACTCGCACCACGACGCCGCTTCCTTGGTGGTTCGTTAGCCCTAAGTTTATTACATATTAGGTTATGTTTGTAACTATTATTGATTACCGTTGTTACAGGGTTGGGATATTCTTAGCCATGTCAGTCTTGTAGCATGTTTCCTCTGATACTCGGAGGCTTCCCTGTTATCATGTTTGTTTACCTTAATTATTTATGATTTTCTTTACATGGTGTTGTTTCTCTCCCCTCATTAAATTAGTTATTGTTGGGCTTGGAAGGCATTCTCTGGTACATTTTCACCCGGCGCCACAGATCGACCCAGAAAAGGGATTTTGACGAAGGAAAAATCTATTTCTGGGGAGAGACCTGTGGCGCCCGGTGAAACCCTTCCCCTTTATTTTACACAATCCCACCCTTTCCTTTCCAAGCCATCATGGCCAATACAGAAGGATGTTGTTCAGATGGCGCTCGCGTCGTGGCGTGGGTGGTGTGGCGCTGGAGGTTGGCAAGGGCCTTTGTATCGGCCCATCCCTTTGACGAAGGAATTAACTAAATGGAAGACAACCTGTGAATAGTGGATTTCACGCGCCTTTGCTTTATACACGACACCCTAAAGGTGCTCGCGCGAGGGTTGTAACCTCAGCATTCCATGCTTTTATCTTTCTCTGGTATAATTGGAAGGTTTTATCAGAAAAGGTATATATAAGAAGGACTCTTTTCACCGGGCGCCACAGGTCTCTCCCCAGAAATAGATTTTTCCTTCGTCAAAATCCCTTATATATGACATATCTGTTTTGACGTTGTTGCCTTTTTTAGAATGATTTATTGTTAATTTGTTCACTTCATTTATTTATTTCCTTATTTCCTTTCCTCACTGGGCTATTTTACCCTATTGGGGCCCCTGGGCTTGTAGCATCTTGCTTTTCCAACTAGGGTTGTAGCTTGGATAGTAATAATAATAATAATAATAATAATAATAATAATAATAATATATTTTTGGGCTCAAGCCATGTCGTCCTGATGGAAGGTTCCTAGTAGTAGCTTCCAAGGGATATATGAACTACAGTGATATTCCCAGATAATTTACCTTTAGGTCTCCAGAATTCTAACTCCTGGCGCGAATATCCTTAACATTCTCTTAAGGATATCGCATAAATCAGGGGACGTATATCTTGATACGATACATAGCAATCTTCACCCCGAATAGCGTTTTCGCTTCGAGGGAGATGAGTGGCAATTTTGGAAGTGGAGCCGTTATCAAGGTTACCCTATTTCTCATACTACTAGTGAGTATCAAGACGGCGCCATATCCAGGATGGCGGGCATTCCTAATTTTGTAGCGAATTCGCACGGTGGTGTTCCCTGTTGATCTAACTTTTTCGATCGATTCTGTGAGGATTATTATGCAATCTCCAGCTTCTTTCGCCTCTGGAAAGTTAAGTATTCATTCTTTACAATGTGTATATTATAGCTCATGTTTCACAATTAAATTAGAGTAATTTATTGTGATTAGGAGCTAGGCCTGTTACCGGAGGCGCCATGGCAGCTGTCGTTCGTTAGGCATGTGTTATTTAGTTGATAGAACGACATTCCTGGTTGAAATAGCATTGATTAATTAATTATGAATGCTATTTAGGCAATTTATACTTGTAAAGATATTTTTAGCATGCATAATTTTTCCTTTTCTATGTCGAACGTGTACGTTAGAATTTCGGTAATTTTAGTAACCGAGATCTCATCTTGCCTAGGTAACTTAACCTAGCCGATGTAGTATACTTTCAGACATTTCCCCGTTTACCCTCGTGTATCGTTTTATCAATTCAGGCGGAGATAGATATCTCATAGAATTATTATATAAACCGATACTCGTCTCCAGTGGAGATTTAAGGGTAATCCCTCCTTCGCTCTGAGTGTAGCCTTAGGCTACAACCCTAGTGGGTCGTGCCTCGAGTTTTCATTGAGGCATGACTAGCCTAGGGTTTTCTGTCCCTTCCCTTAGCCGCAGATAGCAGGTTTTGGGATTCGGTCAGAACCTCTGAGTATATAATCTTGTGATGGCAGCTGGCCGGCAGGGTGAATAGTCATTCCCCTGCAGGCTGCTGGCATAGGAGGCTAGCCCTCCCTAGGCCGCACTTGAAGTGGTTGTATGATGCCGCCACCTTCTCCCTGCGATCTAGAAGACTAGTCCTGTGCTCGCAGACCCTATGCTGAAGAATAGACATTCTTCTGCTGCCTAGGATGGCGCCGGCAATGGAACTCTGTTTCTCCCTTGTTGAGAGGAGGCGGCACTGCCGCCGTCCCCTTAACTGTATTGGCAAACCCTAGGCTGGAGAATAGATATTCTCTGCCGCCTAGGATGGCGCAGATACTGAAACAGAGTTTCCTAGGGGTGTGGTAGGACCGGCAACCTTGCCGGCTCCTTCCACACCTCATACAGGACCCTTTACCCTCCCCCCACTTTCCTTTAGTGATGGCCTTGCCATCGCAACTCTTTTGTCCGTCGTCCTGCAATCTCACCGATTGCCGGTGGGTTGCGGGGCCGGCCAGACTCCTACTTAACAGCTGTTGTCTGACTGCCGTCGGCTATGCCGGCTGCCTGCGGACATGATAGCTGCCGGCGGCCATGCTGGCTGTCTGCGGCCATGACAACTGCCAGCAGCTATGAAGGCTGCCGGCGGCTATGAAAGCTGCCGGCGGCCATGTCAACTGCCGGCGGCCATGACGGCTGCCGGCGCCTATGGCGGCTGCCGGTAGCCATGATGGCTGTTGGATGGAATTCTCTTCTGTCACCAAGGTTCTTCAGTCCTCCCTTGGACTGCCGGCCACAAGTACTGTTGCCGGGGTACTATACCGCCGGCCGGGCCGGCGCCGGCAGGTACTGACTCAGCCGGCGGCATGCCGACTGTACCAGTGCTGCCGGGTGCTAGCATGCCGCCCATGTGGCGGCTGGACTTGCCGGCGATGGTACTGGTGGTTGGATGGAAGCCTGAATGATGCATTCTCCCCTTCCATTTGAACCTCCTTTTTGGGGAAAGGCAGTAAATTATATATTTACATCCTTATTTAGTGTATACATACATAGTAATAAGGCAGTCCTTCACTCCATGCTTTCTCTCTCTCTTTCAGCTAGCATGCTGGCCGGGCTGTGCCGGCAGGGACTAGCTATGCCGGCTATATGCCGGCTGGATTACAGTATATGTTTATACAGTAGTCAGTATATTTGCAGTATAGTATATACTGCAGATAGAAAACTATTGTATATATTATACTAGTAGTTATTTTCCAACATATCTTGGGTATCTTTGCCCAGGTGTTTGCTGAGACCAATCTTATATTGAAAGAATAGAACTTCTTCAATATTCTGATTAGAAATCAGTTTACGTTTTACCTTACAATATTAAATAAATTAAAGGGCCGGTGGTAGTACCCTTTCTATCCTTAAAGGTTACAACCCTTATCTTTGAGCTTCCCTGATCAGGAAACTTTATGATTTTATTATTGGAAGGAAAGGCCACAGCAAATGGGCTGGGTAGGATACACAAATATGTGTCTTTTCTAATTTCTAGTCCAGTCGGCTAGTCATACCGGCAGCACACTGGCTGAACTACAATATATAATTATACAGTAGCGGTATTTTGCAATATAGTATATACTGCAAACAGAAAACTATAGTATGATTATACAGTAGTTAATTTCTAACATATCTTGGGTACCCTTGTGCAGGCTTCTGCTGAGACCGAACCTATATTGAAAGAATAGAATTCCTTCAATGCTCTGGTTAGAAATCAGTTATCCTTACCCCACAGTATTAAATAATTAGAAGGGGCAGTGGCAATGTACACTTTTTCTACCCCTAGCGGTTAGAACCCTTTCGTTCGAGTTGCCTTGAGAAAGGAAACTTTATATTTAATACTGAGGGGAGGTAATAGCAATTGCTTGCAAGGGATACACAGGTATGTGTCTCCCACTATCCCTTTCTAGCTTACTATCCTAAGCTATAATAATTAAAAGATGACTATTACATATTGCTTATCAGGTGAGATAATCAATTGTATACTCATTCTACTTTCCTTTCTTTACAGGAGGAACCCCAGATGAAATGTGTTGCAGTGTTCTGCAATATTAAGAGTAAGTACTTTTAAAGTCATAATGCATGCAGGTTTCATGCCCCCTGCAATATTATTTCCAAATCCCTGCAATATTGAGACCCCCCAAGTTTGCAATATCTGTCGGACATTAGTGTCCGAAGGTTTTGATAATCCTAAGTCAATGGAGTCTAGGGATGAGGCTCGTAAGAAACTACGCAATTCGGTAAGAGGGTTCCAGAATATCTCTCCGGAACCATACCTACCTAACGATAGAATGCATAGCTTACTATTCCCGAAAGCAAGTAGGGAAATAGTGGTGCCCCAGGCACGATTCGCACCTCCCTGCATCCAGATAGCCTTCGGGACGGAGGGCAGGAAGGCATCCCGGGAAGAAGTTGATAATGTCGCGTCGGAATTGCCTCCGTCTGTGCCGGCTCTGGAGCCGTTAACCTCGACATCTTCACCTTCTACCCCTCTATTAGACAAAATAGACCAGTTACTGGCCCATCTTACGGGTCTAATGGAAAACTTTTGCAAACAAGGCGAAACGGAGGAAGCGAAACTCAAGTTAGAGCTTTGTGAAGCTCCACTTGTCGCCCCCCAAGGGTCATACAAGCGACCCAGAGACCAAGGCCTCCCGACATGCTCCACCAATTCCTGGAGGTACACGGAGCTTATGCCAATTTTAGAGGGCAAACTCTACATCTCGAAGAAAATGGAAGTTGTTCCTTTAGACGAAATCCAGTTTTGGCCAGGCTTCAACGCTTTCCCTAATTGCTTCATTCGACTGAAGCATGAACCAACGTCAGAAAAAGAAACGGAAGTGAAGGAAGTCATGATTCTCGACCATGATAAGGCACAGGCTATCTTGTCAAAGTAGCCGGAGAAAGACGGGTTAATCTGTGTCGAAAAGGTTCGCACCAAGTAAGAGATACCCTACCTTTCTTGCTCATGCTTCAATAGCATTCCCCTTTACGTGGAAGGCATTTAAATCTGTTGCCAAGGCAGTGGAGGCAGGCAAACCATGTCCTGCACTTGAGGAGTGCAAGCCTCTGTCACTAGCCTTACCCCTGCAGGAGAAGGATTGGAAAGAAGTCCACTTAACCTTTTCAGTAGGGAAACTAGATGCGGACGTCGCTGGTCGACAGTTTAGTGAGAATATCCCTAAACTTTCTGAGTTTCTTTTGTGCAAGGAACAAGAGACAAAGGAGAGACTTGCAGCCTCCCTATCCCTATAGAACTGCATAGAGTTGTGTTCAGCCCATCAAGGTACCCGAGACATGCTCATGGTCTTGGCCAAAATGCATATGGCTACCTTAGTAAAAGACCTATTTGCCTTTATGAAGGCTAGGAGAGCCTGTAGGGAGTTTGTGTTCGCTGCCGCAATAGTGAAAGATGAACCCAGGAAGCTGATATCTTCCAACATCCGGGGTAAAGATCTCTTTCCAAACGTGGTAGTCACAGAGGTGATTGAGAAAGCCACCACGGAGAATACGAGCCTTCTCCAGAAGTGGGGCATCTCTTCAAAGAGAAAGTCTTCCACGGATGTGGGTTCCCAACCTAAAAGGAAGACGGGAAAGTCTAGACTTTTTCCTCGGTCTGTTCAACAACACCCCAAAGTTTCTATGACTGCGGTGCCTCAGGCAGGCGGTCGAGGAGGTAAACCTTCTGATCAGTTAAAGCAAAGAGATGCTTCTGGTTGGAGGGAGGTTCCTTCAGGATTGCTGGACCTTCGATCTTTGGGTCCAAGGCCTAATGAAGATTGGACTAGGATGGAAAATAGACATGCCTCCACCATCATTTCCTCAACTCTTCCTACACTCCAACCCCATTCTAGAAGAGTATACCTTAGAGTTCTAGAGCATATAGGTGGTAAGGCTTCAAGGGTTAAGAAACCATCGGAACCTGAGGTCACACTGGCTTTCCTTTCCCTTAGGGATGTAAAAGGAGATCACAGGGTCGGTCAAGAGACTACGGTAATCAATCAGGATTCCAAGACGCTAACAGGAAAGAGTTCTGAACTCTCTCCAGTTCGCAGTAGAGACAGACCCAGTGCTAAGAGCACAGCGGAAAGATGCCAGAAGAGTCTGGAGAAGATATGCATCAAACGCTCGAAGAGATCTAAAATGATGGGTATCGGTTTTTCCTTGATCGCTTCCCAACCAATGGTCAAAGGCCAAAAGCCTATTGAGGATCGTGCCCTTGCAACTACCTCGACTATCGAAGATCATCCGCATAGATGCCTAGTCAGAAGAATGGGGTGTTCACTCCCATCAGAGGAAAGTCCAAGGGGCTTGGTCATTTCTACCCAAGGCCATGGTAGTCCTGTTGAGGTTGGGGAAACACTCTCCACGCAGATCAGGCCTCCTCAGGCTGATCTGGGACATCGAAGCGATAATGAGACGTCTGAACCGACAAGGCTCGAGATCGCCTCGTTTAGTCTAGGTGATGTTAGCCATCCTTTACCTAAAAGGATGGCACCTATCAGCAGTTCACGTACAATTGATCCGCACTGTAACAGATGCTCTACTCAGGCTCAAGCCGATAGAGTCCGAATGGTCCACAAATGCAGACCTATTCTCTCCCAGATGGGAACAAGTCTCCGAGCTGCAGATCGACCTCTTTGTGACAAGCGTCATCAAGAAACTACCTCGATATGTAGCCCCATACGAGGATCCTCTAGAAGAGATAATGGACACCATGTCTCTAGTATGGAAGGGATGGATTCAGGAATTCCTGTTCCTTCCATCCAATCTCCTGCTGAAGGTCCTCAACATGCTGAGATCCTTACAGGGAGGGGCAGCTCTGGTGGCTCCCAAATAGCCCAAGAGCAACTGGTTCCCTCTAGTGAAGGAACTGAGGCTGAGGCTGGCCCTTGTATTGAACCCAGCACTATCTCAGAGGGTTCAGAAGTTAATTGCCTTTGATTCATCACAGAGAGCCCGAACCCTTCATTTCATGATTTTCTCGCCCTAGTGGTTAGGAAAAGATTTGGGATCTCAGAAGGCAATATAGAATTCTTAGAAGAATACAAGTCCAAGTCAACTAGAAGACAATATGAGTCATCTTAGAAAAAGTGGGTTGCTTTTGTAAAAACAAGAGGACCGAAAGAAATTTCAATGAACCTTCATAATCAAGGTCTGGCAGCTAACACGATAACTACGTGCAAGTCAGCCTTGACTAGACCTCTTCTATATGCCCTTCAAGTGGATCTGGCAAATGAAATCTATGATAAGATTCCGAAGCCCATCTCATGGTCTTTGGACAAGGTCCTACATTATGCCTCATCTGTGAACAATGAATAATTGTTCCCTCAAGGTTCTAACCTAGAAGGTTATTTTCCTGTTCGCTATAGCCTCTTGGTCTAGAGTTAGTGAAATAGTAGCCCTGTCAAGAAATGAGGGCCACATTCAGTTCACAGAAGCGGGAGAACTGAATCTCTCTCCTGATCCAAATTTTCTTGCTAAGAACGAGCTACCCACTAAAAGATGGGGTCCCTGGAGAATCTGCCTTCTGAAGGAAGATGTCTCTCTATGTCCTGTGGAGTGTCTAAAGGTCTATCTTCGTAGAACTTCAGACTTTAGGGGAGGACAGCTTTTCAAAGGAGAAACCTCTGGATCAAACTTATCCCTAAAACAACTGAGGGAGAAGCTCACCTACTCTATTCGCAGAGCAGATCCTGACAGTACACCCGCAGGTCACGATCCGAGGAAAATTGCTTCATCACTGAACTTTTTTCAGTATATGGACTTTGAGTGTCTTCGCTCATATACTGGATGGAAATCCTCCAGAGTGTTGTACAAACACCATGCTAAGCAGGTCCATGAACTGAAGCACTTTGTGGTAGCGGCAGGCAGTGTATTAAAACCTGTCGCCTAAGTACTGCGATGAACAGTTAATTGATTGGGACTATCAATTAAAGGGAAAAGGTGTCGAGACTTCCGGTGTGATACCTTTCAAGTGAGTGTTACCATGGTAACACCATGGTAACACTAAGTCTGTTCAAAATTTCAGGTGTGGAATTATACAGATAACACTTGTGCCATGTGTACATAGTACACAGTGTTGATAGGATACAACATTTACAGAAATTATAAGGAAAATTTATTAAAATTTTCCAGTCTTAGAGTGGCACTTATCATTTCTTCCCTTTCAAGGAAGGAAATATAATTTCTGTATACGTTGCACGTAAAATTCTTTTAACATTTTACGTTTGTTTCACTTGTTATCCCATTTAGTCATTTATTAGAAATAAATGTCTATTAGAATGTAATTGTGTTCTACAGTATTTCGCCTGGCAATTTGCACATTAAAGATGCCAGAGTTCTTCGACTTACTCATTTAAGTAAACCTCATATCATTTTATGCTTACAAACAATGGATATAGTTGACACTGATATTGTTCCGACAATATATACAAACCGTGAGACCGTTTGTATACTTGGTGGATACTTATGTTTGTTCATACAATATATGCTAACCTTGAGGCCCCTTTTCTACAGTCTAGTATGACAATTCCCTGTAGGGGGCAGGAAGCACTAAAATTGTCTATGATTATTGGTAATGACGGATAACGGTAACGTCATTTGTCTCAATGGTCCAGATGACCATAGAAAAATTGTCCCAAGGTTAAGGCACCGATGAAAATCCACATATACAGTACTTTCTAGTAATTCTCTTGTAAACTTCCATTAGGACGACATGGCTTGAGCCCAAAAAACGGATTTTGAGCGAAGCGAAAAATCTATTCTTGGGTGAGATAGCCATGTCATCCTGATGGATCCACCCTCCTTTTCTATAGAAAAGGCCTTCGCAGAATCCCTCCCGAAACTACCATATCTGTAGCACCGTGCTTAATGCTACAAGGAATGTCCGCCATCTTGGATATGGCGCCGTCTTGATACTCAATAGTAGCATGGGAAATAGGGTAACCTTGATAATGGCTCCCCTTCCAAAATTGCCACTCTTCCCTTCGAAGCGAAAATGCTATTCGGGGTGAAGATCGCTATGTGTCGTATCAAGATAACGTCCCCTGATTTATGCGATATCCTTAAGAGCATGTTAAGGATATTTACGCCAGGAGTTAGAATTCTGGAGACCTAAAGGTAAATTCTCTGGGAAAATCACTGTATTTCATATATCCCTTGGAAGCTACTACTAGGAACCTTCCATCAGGACGACATGGCTTGAGCCCAAAAATATATTTTATTATAATTACATAATATCTCAATAGAGGGGAGAGAGTCTCACAATAAAAGAAAATGAGATATTTTCTATTTTTAGGTTAGATATCATTTAAATATCTTTGGGAAGGAAACCTTTTGAACGTGAGAGGAGGTTCATAAAAATAATTGCGAGCCAGATATAACTAAAGATTGCACTAACTGGTGTAATAGATGAAAACTCAAAGTATTTGCATGTCAAAATTGTTATATTTTTCTTGTGGATGTTATTTTGTAACTTAGTTATAAATTTTGATAGTGTCTGGAAATGAACTGAATTTTGTTATATTTTCAGTAACAATCATATCTTTTAGAATAAAGCAGTATGTTATATTGACTGCATGCCTATCACATTCTAAATTGAATATTGTTTTTATGTGGAAATCTGTTATAACTAAGATACTACAGTACTCAATTAAAAATTTTGATAAAATTATTTTCCCTCATTTTTCAGATTCTATAGGTAATACTGTTTTGTAGTAGATAGAATTTCCAGTATGAAAAATTTGAATTAACTTGTATTTTTTCTAACGGTACAAACCTGTAGCTATTTCTAAGAATTATCTTTTGGCAAAGCTGGAAGACTAGACATAAAACTTTCAAGCGAGGTATAACTCCCGGCCCGCCAGTTAGCAGGTGGGTAGCAGGGATAGCCAGCTACCCCTCTAACTCACACATCCGTATTGCCTTCTCACCTTTGATTGCATGTAGGATTTCTAGGGGGACAGATGATGGCGGGACAATTTATATAAATAGCTACAGGTATGTATTGTTAATGAAAAATACAAATTAAAGTTATCATTTGTTTCGACACTAAATTAAAACCCTTCTGTTATTTATAGGGATGACTCACCCATTATGAGGATGGAAATCCAAACCAACTGGCTTGGTATTTAACCTGAGCTCTGCATGTAACAGGGAGGACCCTGACACTTCCCTAGCTTCATGCAATGAGGGGATTGCGGCCTGGGTAATTTGTGTTTGTGACACTAGCAATGTGACTGGCCTAGGTAAGAGTTCTCAGAAACCATATGAGTCTTTAGAATTAAACATAGACGTTACCCAATCTCACATCGCAAGGGGTATGGAGACGTAACAAGTCTTATTTCCATACTACAGTAGGTTACACAGGGAAATGGTTTTACCTGCAAATAGGCGAGGCCGGCTTGCAGAGGACCGTAGGAGAAGGTGAAAGAAACAAAGAGCCAGTCATTCTTACACATTCATCCCAGACTAATTCTGGGTAACCTATGCCTTCAACCTTCTCCTACTTGTCTATCAAGGATCCTGAGGTATTTAAATCACTTGTTGTGCACCCACTACAAGACCAATGGAAAACGTCTCCATGTTCCTGTTAGTTACGTCTTGTAGGTAGTGGGCGGTGAAGGTCGCCTGATGCTTCCACACTCCCGCTTGTAGGACCTGCGTCACAGAGTAGTTTCTTTTGAACGCTAGGGACGTACCAATGCCCCTAACGTCATGAGATCTGGGTTGCCATGTTGGAGGAGGATCAGGATTCAGTGTAAAACCTATGACCTTGCAAATCCAAGCAGAGATAGTATTTTTTATGATTCCCCTCTTAATCTCCCCGTTGCTTATGAAAAGCGCTGATACTTTGGGGCTTGCTGCTGTAGTCTTTTTTAAGTAATTCCTCAAACTCCTTACTGGGTAAAGTAACAGTTGATCTGGATCATCGATTACAGAACGAAGACTCCCAATGTGAAATGTCCTGAATCTAGGATCCGCTACTCCCGGATTTTCAATCTTGGAAATAAATTCAGGGGTGAAGCTGATTGTTACCTCTCCCCACCCCCTTGAATGAGCAATATCGTAGGATAGACCATGAAGTTCACTGACCCTCTTGGTTGAGGCGGAGGCCAAGGTGAGCAGGAATGCCATCTTCAAAGTGAAGTGGCGATCTGTTGCCTGGTGTAATGGTTCATAGGGAGCACCAGTCAGAAACTGAAGGACGCAAACCATGTTCTATAGAGGTGATCTAACATCCAACAGGAGGCAAGTAAGCTCATAACTTCATATGTGGAGAAAGAACTCCAACAAAGAGAAAAAATCAACTTCCTTCAGTCTAAAGGTAAGGCTAAATGCTGAACTGTAGCCTTTCACCGCCAAGGCTGACAGAAGTTTTTCCTCCCGAAGGTAAATGAGAAACTGCTATTGTTGGAATAGTGGCATCAAGGGGAGAGATACCACTTCCACGACACCAACCATAGAAGATAGTCCACCTGGCCTGGTAGACTGAAGCCGAAGATCTTCGCAGGTATCCAGTCATCATCTTCACAAAATTGTCAGGAGTTACAGAAGGTCTGGGAACCACTCTGCGTGATACCATAGCGGAGCTATGAGAGTCATGGATAAGTTGTTGGATATGCTGGTCTTGTTGAGCACCCTTCTCATCAACAGATCGGGGGAAAGGCGTAAACGTCGATGTTGTCCCACTGTTGTTGGAATGCATCTTGCCAGAGAGCCTGAGGATCCGAGACTGGGGAGCAGTACAGCAGAGCCTGAAGTTCAGGGACGTTGCGAACAGGTCCACAGTCTGGGAACCCCACAAAGTCAGGACTTTGTTGCCTACTAGATGATTCAAAGACCACTCGGAGCCCACTATCTTAGTCGCTCTGCTCAGATTGTTCTCGAGCACATTCTGCTTGCCTGGAATGAAGTGGGCTGATAGGGACACTTAGTTGTCATCTGTCCATCTTAGCATTTCCTCTGCATAGGGGCTGCAAAAAGGTACCAACGTGCCCTTTTACGTAAGCCACTACTATGGTTTTGTCGTTTATCAGAACCACAGAGTGACCTGCTAGAAAATGTTGGAGGCGTAGGAAGGCTGCCCTCATCTTATGGACTCGGACCAAAGCCTAGAGGCCGTTTGGTGCAGCACGTGGGCCCTTCCCCCCTTCTTTCGATGCATCCGAAAAGAGCATCAATTCCGGGGAAGATACGAGAAGGTCTTTCCCCCTGCGGATATTCTCGTCTGTCACCCACCATCGAAGGTCCATGTGCTGCTGTAATCCCGTAGGGACTACTGTATCTGGGAAGTCGTCGTCTTGATGCCACCTGGATTTTAGCCACAACTGAAGATACCAAATTCTGAGGTGGCCGTTGGGCACTAGACGGGCCAGGGATGACAGGTGACCTAAGAGATGCAACCACTGTTGAGATGGGGGCTCTTCGCATTTGAGGAAGGGGCTTGTGACCTTCCTCATCCTCTGTACCCTTTCTTCTTATGGAAAGACTTTCTGGAGGCTAGTGTCGATGATCATACCGAGGTATACCAGTCTTTGAGAGGGAAGCAAGGATGACTTCTCAAGATTTACCGCAATCCTCAGATCTTGGCAAAACATGAGTAGTCTGTTTCAGTGTTGAAGAGGGGTCGCTACCGAGTCAGCTAGGATCAATCAATCGTCGCGGTATCTTAGAAGACGGTTGCTATTCCTGTGAGCCCAAGTTGATGCTAGGGCGAACAATCTTATGAAAACCTAAGGTGCTGTGGAAAGACCGAAGCACAGCATCTAGAACTGGAATTGTTTGTTTTCGTGTATGATCCTTAGATACTTCCTTAAAGACGGATGAACTGGGACCTGGAAGTATGCGTCCTTGAGATCCAGTTTGCAGAACAAACTTGTTCAGAGCCGAGAGGTTGATAATGGTCTCCAACCTCCAGAAGCTTTTCCACAAGAAAGAGTCAAGTGAAGTAGCATGGGGAACCATTGAGGACCTTTTGGAGAACGCCCTTCTCCTACATGGTCTGGACTCGACCAGAAGGGGTAGCTGCTTTGCGGATTCCTTCGCGTAGGAACTCATTGGGACTGGATCCTGAGTTAGTGGAGGGAGAGATTGAATGAACATGATGCAATACCCTGAACGAATAATGGATGCTGTCCAGGGTTCTACCCGTGCTGCAGCCACCTCTGTCAGTTGTGTTGCTGTAATCCCCCCGCTGGTGGGCAAGTCGGAGGATCCCTCCCTAGTGGGAGCTGTCTCGGCTACTCACCTTACTCCCTTTTCCTCCTTAGGAGGACCTGGAGCCCTCATGATCTTTTGTAGAAAAGGGCTTCTTGGACACCTTTTTTGAGGGCTTTGCTGTCCTACTAGTCGAGGGGCTAATGATCTGCGTCTGTTTCTTGTGGTAGTTGGGTTGTACCACAGGACTGAGATGTCAAGGCCCTATGGAGAAGGGACTTCAGATTGGGCTTCCTCCAGCTCGTCATCTTCCGGCTTGAACAGGGAAGAACCGTCCAACGTGGAGTTCCTAAGTCTCAAGACCTCTGCCTGTGGGACTTATTGATGGAACATTCCGATCACCGAATCCCGACGCCTGAGTATCACCGCTCTTAGATTAACCACCTGGTGGGCAAGGAACTCGATGGTTTTGGTACCCGACAAAAGAAAGGTTTCCATTGACTTCTTCGTAGAATCCTTGGACCAATCTTTGGTTCTAATAAGGTTTCCCACGAATTCTAGCCATAGGTCCTGCCACGAGGTAGCCTGCATGACATATTTTGTGGCCTTCTCCATGTTAACCCTTTTACCCCCAAAGGACGTACTGGTACGTTTCACAAAACTCATCCCTTTACCCCCATGGACGTACCGGTACGTTCTTGCAAAAAACTGCTATTTAAATTTTTTTGCATTTTTTTTTTTTATAATCTTTTGAGAAACTTCAGGCATTTTCCAAGAGAATGAGACCAACCTGACCTCTCTATGACAAAAATTAAGGCTGTTAGAGCAATTTAAAAAAAATATACTGCAAAATGTGCTTGAAAAAAAATAACCCCTGGGGGTTAAGGGTTGGAAATTTCCAAATAGCCTGGAGGTAAAAGGGTTAAGGATTGACGCTTGAAAGGAGGCTGATAGCCCAGAAAGTGTCTCGAAAGAGACTCCTCTCGAGAGTGCCTCTACGGAAGTCGAGAGGCAAAGCTGGAAGTGGCCCATCCAAGACCTTGTAATATCGCCTCTGTTGCACGAACGGTGGTGGGAGGAGTTTCAAGATTGAGCCCGCACGGAATGAACTAGAAGAGCTGATGATCTGGGAGAACGCTTTCTTCCTGGCTGCCGTCAACCCTTTCAACCAGGGAATAGCTGTACTGGCCTTGGGAGGTCGTTCGGTCCCGTAGACATGGTCAAGGGCGGTGTCTTTGCCCTCCTGAGGGACTGTTGTAGGGTCAACTATCCCGTTGATGGCCCTCATACACGCTAGAACCCGCCAGAAGGTGTACTCCGACTTCTTCTGCTGCGCTTCTGAATACTTCGGACTTGCGGGCCTGGGGAGCTAGTCATCCTCATAGTCCTGGTCATCTTCCACAACCGAGCTCTCATCCATAGGAGCCAAGGGTGGGTCAAGGGGATCAATATTTAAGGCTGGTGGGACGTCGCATGCTAACTTCCCTGCTGGTGCCGGGATGGTCTCACGCCCGCTCTCTGGCTGAAGAGCCGCTCTAGCCATGGCGTTCTTCAGCACTTTCTTGGCGTCCTTAGACTCTCCGAGGCGGAAGGAATTCCTCCAGCAGTAATATTCTGGAGGATTCCTGACATCCCGAAGAGGTCTGACCTTTTGTAGAAGATGCTGCCGTAGTTTCTTCCGGTGGTCTGGAGACGGGACGAGGCTCTGGTCTTCAGTTACTGATTTTCATCTTAATTTGTTGGACAGGAACTTATGGTCTATTAAATTTCTTATTCCTGATCTAGATATTAATCTTTGGCACCGTCATTCAATTATTTCATTATGCATGTTGCGTAAGATTTTATAGAATTCTTACCATCCTTTACATTCAGAACTTCCTGGACAGTTCCATCCTGTTTGTAATACTAGGTATGCAGTTAATTCTATTAGTCGGGCCTTCTCCATCATGAGCCTCATTACTACACAGTACTCTAGAAATTTTATTCCAACTGTGACTAAGTTGTGGAATGATGTTCTTAATTGGGTAGTTGAATCAGTAGAACTTCAATTGTTCAAACTCGCAGGAAATGTTTTTATGTTGAACAGGCTTACATAAGTCTTTTTATAGTGTATATATCAAATGTCTGTTTTAATGTTGTTAATGTTTTTAAATTATTTTATTTTAATTTTCATTACTTATTATATCATTTATTTATTTCTTTATTTCATTTCCTCACTGGGTTATTTTTCCCTTTTGGAGCCCTTGACTTATACCATCTTGCTTTTCCAACTAGGTTTGTAGCTTAGCTAGTAATAGTAATAATGATAATTTAGAGATGGACGAAAGATGTGACGAGAGATATCTCTTGCGGAAATCGTTAGCCCTGGCTTGTAATTAGGTGGAGGATATCAACTGGTGTGGGAGTCGATTTCTTCAGTCTCCTCTTCGGCTTGGTCATAAGGACCAGAGTCACTTGAAGCTGCGAGAAGTCCTGGTGGATATGAGCAGCATTTCATTTCCCACAACTCTCCACACCCTCCTGATGGGAGAGATGATCTGAGGATTTAGGGCCTTGGAAAAGGCAGGCTTCTGCCTAGGGTAAGATGGGGAAGAAGAGGAGGAGACCAACTTCTCCAATGGGATCCTAGGAGTAAATGCTGCATGCTTCGATGGAGGTGCTGTTCCTGCAACAGCCTGCTTCACTGGCGTCACCAAGGTGTCGAACCATGGTGGAGGTTTCCCCACCGCAGAAAGGTCTTGGGTGTCTTTGGGGGGGCTAACATATGTTGATCGCCTCATAGGGGATCGTGGTCTAGGAACCTGAACGCTGAAGAGACAGGTCTCTTATTCTGCTGAATTGGCCCAGGCATGTCCTCTTGATCTAACCTGAAAGGGCGAGATGAAGAAAAGGAAGTAATAGAGCCATACTTCCTTGGAGGTTACTTGAAGCCAAAAGGGAAGGGAACCAGGCGCTCGATTCTCGCTGGCGAGAGAGGGTAATACGTGGGCACATTGAGGGCATGCCTGGGTCTAGGGTGTGCGATGCCTGCTTGCGCAGGAGCTGGAAGGGCCGCCTATGATCTGCGAAGCTAGTGGTATGGCAAGCGGTCCTGTGTGAGCCGATAATTGCATGCTGGATGATGATGATGCGCTGGCGATGGTGAGAAGCGAGCTGGCGAAAAACGATCACGAGTAGATGAGTGGCGAGCTGGAGAGTGATGATCATGATATGGAGAGAAACGATCATGAGTAGGCGAGTGGCGAGCTGGTGAGTGACAATCATTAGCTGGCAAGTGACGATCACGAACTGGTGAGTGACAATCACGAACTGGCGAGTGATGATCATGAGCTGGCGAACGGCGCGCTGGGGAGTGAAGATCTGGAGGTGGAGAGTGATGATCATGAGCAGGCAAAGAGGGCGCTGAAGGGTGACGATCACGAGCCGGCGAAGAGCGTGAAGGGTGACGATCACAAGCTGGCAAACAGCGAGAAGGTGAGTGACCGGTGAGTGACCATTATGAGCTGACGAATGGCGATCAAGAGACACATGATCACACGCTGACGAATAACAATCCCGAGATGACGAGTGACGATCACGAGTCGGCGAGTGACGATCACGAGTCGGCGAGTGACGATTGCGAGGTGGTGAGCGGCGATCACGAGCAGGAGAGAGGTGAGATGATCGTCGTTCCCTGTATTTGTAGCGCCATTTCCTGACAGAGCGATGGTGAACGTCTGGAAGTTTGAAGAAGACTGCGATCCTTTGACGAGGTGGACACCCTATGGTGGTGAGAGTTCTTATTGTCGGCATTAGGTCGGTGTTGGGATGGTGAATGGGTGCCCTTGGCTTGTCAATGGCGATCCTCGGCAGGAGAGACATGCTGCAAAGCATTGGAAGACTAGGAGGCGGGGCAACATCTAGCAGGAACATACCTAGGCCTTTGTTGAACCTCTGTACTGTAAAGGGAAAGAACCCAGATTTCGGCATCGGCAGCAGGAGCATGAGAGGGTAAGAGCAGAACTTCGCAAACGGTAAGGGGGATAACGATAGCACTCCCGGCATAGGAACTTCTACTTTTGAGGAGACCTGGGTCTGTTTCCTCTCAGCCCCAGCTGTAGAAACTCTGTCAACACGGCCTTCGAAGGGGGGCCTGCAACCCCCAGCGACTGCCAAACCTTTGAAAAGTCAGAGTATACGAATGATCCTCCTGAGGGAAGGGACGGAATTGCTTCCCTACATCCCTGGGGTTGGCCTGGTGTTAGTTGGTCAACACTCCTACTTGACTGATCCTTGAAGAGACTGATCGAGCAGGAGCTTCAGGAAGAGATGGGGGTATCAAGGAAGAAGTCCGGGGTTTCTTCAACTTCGAGGAGGACCCTGAAGGCAAAGAATCTCTCTTGACTTCCTCTTGCGCAGTCTTCCAAATCTCTCACTGGTAGGAAGACCACTCCCAACATTCATCGCTGGTGTTATCTTGGTCACAACGTCATCCTCGGCAAGCCAGACACAACAAATGGAAGTCGATCTCGCTGGAGGACATGAAGATCCTGCAGGAGCGTCCTTCAGGTCCTGGATAATTCCTCATGATGAATGGCAGGAAGAAGCCACAAGCACACCTGGAAAGAAAAATCAAAGGAAAGAATTAGTTCAAATGGCAGTCTGTTGGGGAGGAGGAGAGAGACTATGTCTGCTCTCCACCAAGCCAAAAACAAAAGTCAGAAGGCAACACTGGTAGGTGAGTGAGAGGGGTAGCAGGCTACCCTTGCTAACTAGCTGGCCGGTAGGTATACCTCGCTTAAAAGTTTTATGGCTAAACTTCCAGCTACGCCAAAAGATAATCACTATAAATAGCAGATGGGTTTGTATTTAGTGTCGGAATAATTAATTTTTCCTCAATTTCTGTTGTTCTTTTATGGAAGGGCTTCTTTAAAAGTCAATCAGAAATTACCAATTCCATTCTTGAGAGGACTGAGAAACTGGTTTGATATATTGCAAGTAAGAAAGGAACCATAACTGAGAAATAAGCTTAAGTAAAGATTATTTACTAAAAAACAGGATTAGATCAAAATTCAAATCCCCATTTTAATGAATCCATAATAAAATCAGGATTGTATCAAAATCCTAGAAGGTAGCATCAAAGAAGATTCCTACCTAAAACAAGACAAAACTCCTAAGAAATTCTGATCTGGGCTAAGACTTGAAAATACAGGCATCATGCCACAGCAAGATTGATTGATATCAAAATGATTTATCTAACTCAGATACTCTGTCCATTCCTTTTGAATGGGATACCTTTTGTGTTTTGCAGTACTGTAGTGTAAAATGTGTTTGTAAGATGAGGATAGAGAGATGTCAGACAGATATTCAAGTGTTGCATTTTTTAAAGTACTGTATCATCTGTATGCATAATTCAGCAATAATACCTTGGACACGTAATTGCAGTAATTTTGTGCTATTATTTTGGTGTTTTACCAGATGCTGAGAATGGAAGTACGCGAGGGAGCAGATCATCACTCACAGCTACCCTTGGTCTTGTAGTTCATGCAGCAGGTAAGTCAAGTTCATTTAGTTTGATAATCTAGAGAAGGTAATTTTATTCTGAATTTAGTTTAGAATCATATACTGTACATGAAATTCAAGTGTCTTATTTTACTTTTATACTTGGTGCATTCTAGTAGCCAAGAGTTTAGTCTTTTGTCCTCATGGATTTTTTTTTATTTGTTTATTCTCTATCTTCCTGTGTATATGTACCTGAATGTCATAGCCTACCATAATTTTACAGTATAATGAAAGCTTATTATTGATTTATGATTGATCTTGGATGTCTCATCCAGGTGTTAAATGAAACCTAAAATGTTATGCTGTACATACATATGACATACAAAACAGGGTTTGATATACATAACCAGTTAATAACAACATATACAGTAATTGCAATGAGACCCTTGGATATCCAGACAACTTTATGATTCCCAGACTTTACTTGCCATATTTCTGAAATATGTGCAGTCTAAGATTGTTTTTTTTAGGTAAGTCAGATATACAGCAGATCCAGGGTAAACATATACAATAAAACCTTATCTGTGGTCATATCATTTCAAGTCTCTCCCCACTTTTGTAGTTACTGAATTCTATGGATAATAGATGATATAAACCATACAAGTGTTTGAAAATTCCCATTCATGAAGTACAGTACATTGTATACCCTTAAATGGAGAAACCTACAGAATGTTATTCGTATTGCATATAACACACAATAGTCTAGTACTGTATGCATTCCCTGTACACATACTGTGCATGAAAAAGTACTTGCATCCTGTTTTCATTTTATAAAAACCAGATAATTTGCATATTATGGGCATGAAGTTAAACCCTAACAAAACTCATAGTATTATTGTAAGTATGTTAAATCCAGATATTAGCATGGATGATGATTTTTTTTTTTTTAACTCTATACAACTTAAAAGTTTAGGTATGATTCTTGATAGCAAATTACCTTTGAGAAACCCATTCGATACGTTTCTTTGTCAATTGCTCAAAACTTGGCTTATTGAAAAATTCTTTTAAGAAGTGTTCTAATTCTTTCATTTTGCCTAGTTTTGAGTATTTTTCTCCTGTCTGGTCTTCAGCTGTTGAGTTTCATCTTAAGGGGACCGTCCGCCATGTCCGCCATTTTTTTTCTAATGATCCAAAATACACCATTTCTATATAGTAATCGCTCACATATCGTGGTTAATGGGAACCAGAACCGACAGCGATAGGTGAAAAACTGCGAAGTAGGTTCCCTCCCTAATTTTTGAATACGTACATTTTTTGTGTACATGTACATGTATATATAATAACAATAAGTGTATATTAACCGTATAAATGCATATTTTATCATTAGAACATTAAAGAATCATGTAAATAAATATTGATATAAATTATATATTGTACATAAAATTAAGTACTGTACTATATACTGTAAATACTTTATTGGGCTCAAGCCATGTCGTCCTGATGGAAGGTTCCTATAGGGAGCTTTCTAAGGGATATTTGGCTACAGTGATATTCCCAGAGAATTAACCGTTAGGTCTCCAGAATTCTAACTCCTGGCACGAATATCCTTAAAATTTCTCTTAGGGATATCGCATAATCAGGGGACATATGCTTGATACGACACATAGCGATCTTCACCCCGAATAGCGTTTTCGCTTTGAGTGGGAAAGTGGCAAAAAGAAGGAGAGCCGTTATCAAGGTACCCTTCCTCTCGTACTACTATAGAGTATCTAGATGGCGCTGTAGTAAACCCAGCGCGCTATTCCTTTAGTTATAGCGGTCTCGCATGGTTATTTTCCCTGTTGCTCTTTCTTTACGCTT
This sequence comes from Palaemon carinicauda, assembly GCF_036898095.1. Taxonomy (NCBI): domain Eukaryota; kingdom Metazoa; phylum Arthropoda; class Malacostraca; order Decapoda; family Palaemonidae; genus Palaemon; species Palaemon carinicauda. The sequence continues at coordinate 39,353,059 of NC_090746.1, read as the reverse complement.
TGGCTTTTTGGATTTATCATGCAATCTCCAGCCTCATCTGCCTCTGGAAAGTTGAGTATTTGATCTTTACAGTGTATAAATTTTAGCTCCTGCCTCACAGTGAAATTAGATTAATTTTAAGAGTTGGAGCTTCGCCGTCACCAGAGACGCCATGGGTGCTGTCGTTCATAACGCATGTGTTATTTAGTTAGTCTGAACGACTTTCCCGGTTTTAATAGCATGCATATTTACAAAGCTATTCAGTTGTAATATTCTAGGAAGTTATATATTTTGTCGATTGTATTCTTTAGAGTTTTGGCGATTTAGGTAACTGAACCTCACCCGCGCTAGGTTTCCTAGCCTACTCGCTTTAGTTTACCTTCATGCATGATATTGTTGACATTCCTAGTTGTAATAGCATTTAAATATGAAGCTATTTAGGCAATTTATACTTGTAAGATATATTGATTTGATAGCATGTATTTCCTCTTCCTCATCGATCGTATTCGAAAGAGTTTCGGCGATTAAAGTAACCGAATCTCGCCTGGCACTAGGCTACTAGCCTAGGTGCTTTAGTATACTTTCATACATGTTCCCGGTTTACCCTCGTGTATCGTTTTATCAATTCAGGCGGAGATAGATATCTCCTAGAATTATTATATAAATCGATACTTGTCTCCAGTGGAGATTTAAGGTTAATCCCTCCTTCCCTCTGAGTGCAGCCATAGCCTACAACCCTATCTTGGTCTTGCCATTGAGTAGACACTCCGGCTTGACTAGGCTAGTGTTTTCTGTCTTTCCCTTGCCGGTAGATAGCTGACTTTGGGTTTTTGACAGAACCTCAGAGTATTCAGTCTTTTGCCGGTGGCCGGCCGGCAGGGTCAGTAGTCACTCCCCTGCCGACCTCAGCCGCCGGCATAGGAGGCTAGACCTCCCTAGGCCGCACTTGAAGTGGTTGTATGATGCCGCCACCTTCTCCCCTGCGGTCTAGAAGAGTAGTCCTGTGCTGGCAGACCCTAGGGTAAAGAATAGAAATTCTTCTGCCGCCTAAGATGGCACCGGCACTGAAACGATGTTTCTCCCATGTTGAGAGGGGGTGGCAAGCCTGCCGCCTCCCTCTTAACTCTATTTCGGCAGACCCTAGGTTGAAGAATAGATATTCTTCTGCCGCCTAGGACGGCGCCGATTTTGAAACAGAGTTTCTTCGTTGTGTGGTAGGACGAGCAACCCTGCCGCCTCCTTCCACACTTCATACAGGACCCTTTTCCCTACCCCCTCTGTCCTTTAGCGACGGCCTATCCATTGCATCCCTTTGGCCGTCGTCCTACAATCTCACCGCTTGCCGGCGGGTTGTGGGGCCAGCCGAGGCTCCTATATAGCAGCTGTTTAGTCGCTCAGCCTCCCCTTATGGATGCAAGGCTCCGTGAAAAGCTGTGCCGGCTGGGCCAGCTGCCGGTGGGAGACTCCTATTCTGTAGAGTGTTCTTCAGTCCTCTCTTGGACTGCCATCCACATACCAGCGGCCGGCAGTGACCGGCAACGGTTTGTGTTTGGATGGAAGCCTGAGTGATACATTCTCCCCTTCCATTTGAACCCTCCTGGAAGAAGGTAGTAAGATTAAGTACTTACACCCTTATTTATTGTTAACTAACATTTAATAAGATACCCTTCACTCCATGCTTTCTCTCTGTCAGCTGTCCAGTGCCGCCAGGTACTAACCGCCGGCTGGGCTGGTGCCTTAAAGTACTAACTGTTGCCGGCTGGGCCGGTGTCACCAGGTGCTACCCCAGCCTCGCTGGCTGGATTGTGCCGCCGGGTACTACCCCAGCCAGTGAGACGCCGGCTGGATCATGCCGCCTGGTGCTAGCCTAGCCGGCAACAGGCCGACTAAACTACAGTATATGATTATACAGTAGCCAGTATATTTGCAGTATAGATTATACTGCAGATAGAAAACTATGGTATATATTATACAATAGTTATTTTTCAACATACTCTGTGTATCCTTGCACAGTCTATTGTTGAGACCAATTATATATTGAAAGAAAGATTTCTTTCAACAAACTGATAGATGATCAGTTACCATTTACCCACATTTTTAAAACCTTCGGAAAGGTCAGTGTTAAGTTACACTAATCTAAGCCCTTTGGGCTTCCTAATTAGGAAAACTAGGTTTTAATTTTTGGGGGAGGTCGCAGCAATTGACTGGACAGGAAACACAAGTATTTGTCTTTCCTAGTTCCTTTCTAGCTTGTCTATCCTAAGCTATAATGCAATAATATTAATAATAATATTTATATAGTTTACCAAGTTAGATAAACTACTGCATACTCATTTAATTTTCCTCTCTTTACAGGAGGACCATCCCATGTGCCAAGTAGTCTTCTGCAACGTTAGGAGCAAAGACTTCTGTGGCCATGTGAAGTGCAGAGCTCATGACCCCTGCACCACTTCCAAGGGACTTCTTTGGTACTGGGACCCCCAGGACTGCAAGATTTGCAAGGCCTTGGTGACTGAGGCGTTTGATGACCCCAAGACAGCGGAGTCAAGGGATACAGCATGAGAGAAGCTGCGCAGATGTGTTTATGGGTTTCAGAAAAACACCACGGGACCTTACCTTCCTAGCGAAAGGATGCACTCTTTGCTGTTCCCAAAAGTGGGTGTGGAAGCTATCATACCCTAGTCATGACCTGAGATCTCTTGCGTCCAGATTGCCGAAGATACGGACGTCGCCGACGCTATGCAGGACATCCACCTAGACATGAGGATGTCGGAGGTGTCTGCGGACACCGAGAAGGACCTTCTAGTGGAAGGTATTGAGGAGGAGTCCACCTTGGCTCCTGAAGAAGAAGATGATGACGTCAAGGCGGAGTCCCTTCCGTCAGTTCCGGCTCAAGAGCCGTTACCCTCTACATCTTCTGCCCCTCCATTAGATGATATGAGATAGGCAATGGCCAGTCTCATGGCAATAATGGAGAGCCTTCGCAAGCAAGGCGAAGAAAGAGAGGCGAAAATGGAAAGGCAAATGGCCCAACTTTCCGCTTCTCATGGGTCTCGCAAGAGACTTAATGTTCAAGATCTACCAACTTGCTCTGACGTGAATCCCTGGAGGTATGCAGAATACATGCCAATGACCAGTGGCAAGATCTTTATATCTGAGAAGTTGGGGACCGTCCCTATCGAGGAAGTTGAATTCTGGCTCAACTTTGTCTTACCCAGATTGCTTTGTCTGTCTGAAGACGGAACCAACATTGAGGGAGGAGACAGAACCTAAGGAGGTTATAGTACTTGACCATGGTAAAGCTCAGGCTCTTCTGTCCAGCAGCCTGAAGCAGAAGGGCCTCACTAACTCCAAAGTGTCAGCCCTTAGCAAGAAGCATCCTACCTTTTCTTGCTCCAGCCTCATTAGCCTTTCCCTTTACATCCAAAGGTTTTAAGGCAGTAATGAAGGCAATAGAAGCAGGCAAACCTTGCCCTACACTCGATGAGTGTAGACCATTATCCTTAGCCCTGCCCACAGAAGATAAGGATTGGAAAGAAGTCCACCTTACCCTCTCAGTTGGGAAGTTGGAGGCAGATATCGCTGGACGTCAGTTCAGCGAAAACCTCCATAAGCTGTCTGACTTTCTCTTGCGTAGAGAGCAAGAGACAAAAGAAAGACTGGCTGCATCTCTATCGCTACAGATTTGTCTAGAGACAACGGCCAGCAACAGTAAACCATGGATATGAACATGGTTATGGCCAAAACACATTTGGCTACTGTGGTCAAGGACCTGTATGGCTTTGTCAAAGCCAGACGTGTATGTAGGGAGTTCGTGTTTGCCTCGGCATCAGTAAAGCACGAACCCAGGAAACTGATAGCTTCCAATATCTGGGGTAAGGACCTCTTCCCGAGTGAAGTGGTCAAGGAAGTTGTAGACAAGGCCGCCACGTAGAATAGAAACCTTCTTCAGAAGTGGGGCATGTCGGCAAAGAGGAAGTCTTCCCCGGATGAGGGTCCCCAGCGTAAGAGGAAGACTAAAAGACCCAGGTTGCCCTCTCGCCCTATCAGACAGCATCAACAACAACAACTTCCCACAGTTCCCATGACCGCGGTGCCCCAGATGGTGGCTCAACCCTATCAAACCTATCAGATGGTGCCTCAGCAGCTGGTTACCCAGTCACCAGCGTTCAACCTTGCGTTTGAGAGGCAGACCACTACCTTTCGTTCCAAAAGTAGAGGGTCTAAACGGGGCTCCTCTAGATAACCCCCAAGAGGTAAGGGTGGTAAGGGAGGACACGGTAAAGGAGGTAAATCCTCCAGAGACCAGAAGCAATGAGTTGCTTCAGGTAGGAGGGAGACTCCACAACAATTTCAGGATCGTTGGACCTTCGATCCTTGGGCCCATAGCCTAATCAAGAACTGACTCGGATGGAGCTGGAGCGAGGCTCCACCACCATTCCCTCAATTCTTCCAACACTCTACTCCCTTACTGGAAGAATACACCCTAGAACTTTTGAGCAAGCGGGTGATAAGGAGAGCAAAGTCCATCAAATTCCAAGGAAGGCTGTTTTGTGTTCCCAAGAAAGACTCAGACAAACTCAGAGTCATCCTGGACTTGTCGCCACTCAACAAGTTCATAGAAAACTACAAGTTCAGGATGTTAACCCTTCAACACTTAAGGACCCTGCTACCAAAAGGGGCGTACACAGTCTCGATAGACCTGGCAGATGCCTACTGGTATATTCCAGTCAACCGCCCTCTCTCCTCCTACCTAGGATTCAGGCTACAGACGAAGAAGTACGTCTTCAGAGCCATGCCCTATGGACTAAACATAGCCCCAAGGATTTTTACAAAGCAGTTGTTCAACAACTACGCCTAGAAGGTGTCCAGGTATTAGTGTACCTGGACGATTGGCTGGTGTGGGCAGCATCCAGGACGGAATGTATGCATGCATCCAACAAAGTGATCCAGTTCCTGGAACATCTGGGATTCAAGATCAACGCCAAGAAGTCTCGACTATCTCCAGCTCAAGAGTTTCAATGGCTTGGAGTCCATTGGAACTTAGTCACACCGTCTCTCTATTCCCCCAGGGAAGAGGAGGGAGATTGGAGGATCTATCAAGAGACTACTGAAATCCGACAGGATCTCAAGACGCCAACAGGAAAGAGTACTGGGCTCTCTCCAGTTTGCATCAGTGACAGACCCAGTGCTAAGAGCACAGCTAAAAGATGCGTCAGGAGTCTGGAGAAAATACGCATCAAACGCTCGAAGAGATCTAAGAAGACCGATACCGACCCTGCTACGATCACTTCTCAAGCCATCGTTAAAGGCCAAGGACCTAAAGAGGACCGTGCCCTTGCAACCACCTCCACCGTCAGTCACCATCCGTACGGATGCCTCGAAGGAAGAATGGGGAGGTCACTCCCATCAACAGAAAGTCCAAGGAACTTGGTCTTCTCTATTCAAGACCTTCCACAGCAACTTTCTGGAGGCCATGGCAGTCTTTTTGACGCCGAAGAAACTCTCCCCTCGCAAATCACTCCATATAAGATTGATCCTGGACAGCGAGGTGATAATGAGATGTTTGAATCGTCAAGGCTCGAGATCGCCCCAAATCAACCACGTGATGTTGTCCATCTTCTGCCTAGCGGAAAAGAAGAGATGGCATTTATCAGCAGTTCACCTCCAAGGGTTCCGCAATGTGATGGCGGACGCTCTATCCAGGCTCATACCGATAGAGTCAGAGTGGTCCCTAGACGCAGACTCAATCTCCTTCATCTTACGTCAAGTCCCAGAACTGCAGATCGACCTCTTCGTGACGAGCGACAACAAGAAGCTACCTCGTTATGTGGCCCCATACGAGGACCCTCTAGCGGAAGCAACGGACACCATGTCTCTCGATTGGAACAGATGGAACTGGATCTACATGTTCCCTCCTACCAATCGCCTAATGAAGGTCCTCAACAAGCTGAGATCCTTTCGGGGAACAGAAGCTCTAGTGGCTCCCAAGTGGCCAAAGAGGAACTGGTTCCCCCTAGTATTGGAACTGAAGCTGAGGCTGGTCCCTCTGCCGGACCCAGCACTGTCTCAACAGGTCCAGAAGTCGACTGTCTTCGCTTCATCACAGAGAACCCAAAGCCTTAATTTCATGATTTTCTCTCCTTAGCAGTTAAGAAAAGATTTTGGATCTCGAAAGGCAGTATAGACTTCTTAGAATATAAGTCCAAGTCAACCAGAAGACAATATGAATCATCTTGGAAAAAGTGGGTTGCTTTCGTCAAAGCAAAAGGACCAAAAGAAATCTCAATGGACTTCTGTCTGTCCTTCTTTATCCACCTTCATGAACAAGGTCTGGCAGCCAATACGTTAACTACATGTAAATCAGCTCTGACTAGACCTCTGCTATATGTCTTTCAAGTAGACTTGTCATACGAAATCTTTAACAAGATCCCTAAGGCATGTGCTAGACTTAGGCCTGCAGCCCCTCCGAAGCCCATCTCATGGTTCTTAGACAAGGTCCTACACTATGCTTCAACAGTGAACAACGAGGATCGCTCCCTGAAAGACTCGACTCAAAAAGTCATTTTCCTATTTGCTATAGCCTCAGGGGCTAGAGTTAGTGAAATAGTGGCCCTATCCAGAGATGAGGGCCCTATTCAGTTCACAGAAGCGGAAGAACTGAATCTCTTTCCTGATCCAACATTTCTCGCTAAGAACGAGCTTCCCACTAAAAGGTGGGGTCCCTGGAGAATCTCCCCTCTGAATGAGGATATCTCACTGTGTCCAGTTGAGTGTCTAAAGGTCTATCTTCGAAGAACTTCAGACTTCAAGGGAGGACAGCTCTTTAAAGGAGAAACTTCAGGATCAAACCTATCCCTAAAACAACTGAGGGTGAAAATCATCTATTTTATTCGCAGAGCAGATCCTGACTGTACACCCGCAGGTCATGATCCAAGGAAAATCGCTTCATCACTGAACTCCTTTCAGTATATGGATTTTGAGCGTCTTCGCTCATACACTGGATGGAAGTCATCCAGATTGTTCTACAAGCATTATGCGAAATAAGTGCAGGAACTTAAGCGATATGTGGTGGCGGCAGGTAGTGTACTAAAACCTGTCGTCTAGTGCTGCGATGAACAGTGAATTGATTGGGACCATCGGTCAAACGGGTGAAGGTGTTGACACCTCTTACTGCAATACTTTGAAGTGAGTGTCTCCAAGGGGACACTAAGGACTGTTCTAATTAGCTGAGGTGAAGAAATATATATATAACACTAGTGCCATGTGTACTTAGTGTGAATAGACATTCAACATTATGAAAATTCATTTTAGAAAATTTATCAAATTTTCAGATTACTGTGGCATTAATTAAGCTTTTCCTTTCAGGTGAAAACAAGAATTTTCTATGTTTTGATTGCTTGTTATGTTTCTTATTACATATATTAACATGTATATTATACCTGTTATTTTATGTTGGTCATTTATTGCCAATAAAATTATCAATAGGTATTTGCATCTTATTTCACGCTACCATTGAATTTGAATAAAATATATCAGTTTACTTACCCTTCAATAAAACTGCATATATTTAATTATGAACAAAATGTATAGCTATACCTTTCTTCCGACAAATGATACAACATTATTTAATAATGATTGTTTCAACACGTGATACATACAGAGAGACATGTATGTAGGGATGCTATGTTTGTTCTGATACTATATGCAAACCTTTAGACTCCCTTTCCTAAGTGTATTATGACTCTTCCCTGTTGGGGGCAGGAAGCACTAACATGGTTTATGCTTAGCAGTAATGACGTATAACGGTAACGCCATATGTCTCAATGGTCTGGATGACCAAGAGGAAAAAATTGTCCCAAGGTTAAGGCACTTTTAAAAAATCCACAGATAAAGTACTTTCTAGTAATTCCCTGGTAAGCTTCCATCAGGGCGACATGGATTGAGCCCAAAAAATGGATTTTTAGGGAAGCGAAAAATCTATTTGTTCCGTAACCGAAATACAAACCACGCTATTTACATTGGGTTTACCTTTTAGCATAGCTGAAATGACGAGCCAATAGTTTTTAACGAGGGTTAATTACCCCCGCGCTATTAAGGGGGGGTAGGGGAAGGGATAGCTTGCTACCCCTCCCCCCCCACACACCGGTGATTTGCTTCACTTCACTTTTGGCTCCGGCGATGAACAGACGTGTCTGTCCATCGTCCTCGTTGACAGCCTTTAATATTTTGCTGCTTTTTCTTTCAGTTTGTGTGTGTGTGTTAGAAGTTGACCACCTTTATTATTACTATGCGTATGTGCCCTGGAATTGCCGGCCGCCCATGTGGTACTTTTATGTCGGCTGTGGACACTGATCCTCACACCCTTTGCCCGCAGTGTCGAGGCCAACGGTGTGATCAGGAAAATAAGTGTAGTGAGTGCAGGGAGTGGTCTGCCTCCCAGTGGGAGAGGTTTGGCCGCCAGCGTAAGAAGAAGTCCAAGAGAGACCGTTCTCCTTCCGGGGTTGCCTTGAAGGAGGAAGGTTCTCGGGACTCTTCTTTTGCCGCCCAAACCTCCTCCGAAGCTCCCCCTCGTTCGGCTCCTAAGGAGAGTTGGCCGAGTGGGAGTGCAGGCCCTAGTTCTGTTTCCCGACCTTGGGTTGGGGGAGAGGGTGTCGCCTCCCATAGCGGGGCGGTTCTTCCTCCTCCCCCGCGGGAGGTTATTGATGAATCTTTGTCTAACGATGATCTTTTTCAGATTTGGGCTTCCCTGGGGCTTAAGGGCCTGCCCTCCAGGGTTGTCCTGATTGACCTTGTCCAGTTGGGGGCCGCTGTTAAGCAGTCGCCGGTAATAGTAGAGGTAGATCCTCTGTCTAGCGTCGACGTCGTGGTGGCAGAGGCTTCCAACGGGGCGGGTCAATCCTCTGCAGGTGCAGTTGTGGATGTTGGTGCTGACGGCTCTCCTCCCCCTTCCGTACATCCTTCGAAGGGGGAAGGGAGTCCTACGGGCTCTTCTGCTGTCCAGCTTCCCTCTAAGGGGAGTGCTTTAACTGAGACTCCCCTTCGGAGGACTGATCGTCCTGACGATCTTCCTCGTGGCCAGCTTCGCCGTAAGGCTCACTGTCCGCTGCGTCGCAAGGGCCTCCCGTCTCCTTATAAGGGTGCTAAGAGGCACCTTTTTGGATCTTCTCCTTCTTCTTCCGAAGGGGACTCTCCTCGCCGTAAACAGCCTACAGCTCCAGCTTCCTTAGACCTCTCTGGGGATCGATCTCCTACGCCTTCCAGACCTTCAACTTCTGGGGCAGATGTTCAGCAACCTGACCTCGTCACCCGACGGGCAACGGTCCCTTTGGGGCAAAGGGATTCTTCCCTTACGCGTGCAGTGTTAGCGCACAGGCGCTCTCCTGCTCGTCAGCGCTCTCCTGTTTGTCAGCGATCTCCTGTTCGCCAGCGCTCCTGATGATCGCCCCTCTTCTCGCCAGTGCTCTCCTGAGGACGTCCTTCAACCTGTTGTTACTGAGGAGCGCCCAGCGCGCCAGCGTTCCCCTGCTCGCCCTTCTGCAGTGTTAGCGCACAGGCGCTCTCCTGCTCGTCAGCGCTCTTCTGACCGTCAGCGCTCTCCTGCTCGTTAGCGCTCTTCTGAGGACCATTGCCCCTCTGCTCGCCAGCGCTCCCCTGTGGTCTCCGAATATCCTGCAGTTCCTGTTGTGCGCCCTGCGCGCCATCAGTCTCCTGAGTGCCCTCGCGACCCTCAGCTTGTTCCTGCACAACATCGCTCGCGTTCTCCAGCGCGTTTCTAAAACACACGTTCGCCCACGTGCCCACGAGCTTCCTGTTCCTGTTCCTGTTCGTGAACGTTTGCCTTTGCGCCCTGCGCCGACTGTTCCCTCACAGGATTCCTCGCGTCGCCCTCTTGCTCGCCAGCGATCACAGACGATTCAACAATCGCCTGTTCGTCAGCGATCACCAGCTCGCCAGCGATCACAGACGATTCAACAATCGCCTGCTCGTCAGCGATCACCTGAACATCGGCAATCTCCAGACCGCCCGCGTGACCTATCGCCTGCGCGCAAGCGTTCTCCAACGCGCCGTCGCCCAGAAGATCTGGAAGGACATGGGTCGCCCTCGCGCGGTCGTTCGCCTGCGTGATCTACGTGCTATCACTCGCCAACGCGACACCATGTGCCAACGCACCATCGCTCGCCTGCGCGCCAGCGTTGACCAGCGCACCACCGATCGCCTGCTCACAATCGCTCTCCCACGCGCTACAGGTCTCCTGACCAACGTCGCCAGCGATCTTCGGAGCGTTCTCGCTCGCCCACGCGACAACGCGTTCCCTCGCCGACACGCCAACGCATTCATTCACCGGCCCGCCCACGCGCTCGTTCGCCTTTACACCCTCGCGCCCACTCGCCCGGGCGCGACCGCTCGCCTGCGCGCCGGCGCGACCACTCGCCGGCGCAACCGCTCGCCGACGCGACTGCTCGCCTGCGCGGCCGCGCGACCACTCACTGGCGCGACCGGTCGCCTACTCGCTACCACCGTTTGCGCCGAATTTCGCAGCCAGTAACAGCAGCAGGAACGCGTGTCACAAGACCGCGCTCAGGATCGCCTCCACCAAAGTGCAGGACCCTTGTGCAGGACAGGGAAGACACTTCAGAGAGGTCAGTGCGTCTTTCTTCCCCTTTTCCTTTTCAGGCAGGTCCAGTGGTGTCCACTCCGAAGGATCGCCCGATCCCCTTCCCTCCAGCGGGGATTTCGGACTCTGAGTCCGTGGAGCGACAGACTTGGTTTGGTCCTCTGATGCGGGCGTTAGTGAGGGTTATGAAGCCAACACTCGCCGATCAGGGAAACAAGCCAACGACTGCCTCACCTCCGCTGAAGAGACAGAGAGGAGTGGACTTCGTGGTAACTTCCCCCAGGGAGAAGTTGGTTCCTAAGAGGACTGTCGGGAAGGCCCCATCCCCTTCGCAGGCGTTTTCTCCTTCTCCCGTGGACGAGGCTTTTCCGTCCTCGGGTGAGTCCAGTGAGGTGATAGTCTCCCCCTCGGCACCAAGGGGGGAGCCTTCTCTTCATGGAGGAGAATCGTCTCGTGCGGAAGGGGCTCTCCGAACCTCTTTGTTGGGATCCTGTATCCCTCCCAGGAGGGAACCCAAGGACTCCAAGACCATCCCGAAATCGTCTTCAAGGATTCGCCAGGAACCCGCTGCTCCCCGGGAGAACGTCCACGCTTCGCCCCAAGAAGAGATTCCGGGGACGGGAGACTTAGCTGCCAGCCAGCAAGGAGGAGACCAGCAGGAATCTGAACATGCCTTCTGGCAGGTCCTGAGCCTGATGAGGCAACTCAACGGGTTCATGGATCCCGTGATTGCCCCCCGAGAAGGCAAGGACACGGTCCTGGACCAAGTGTTCGATGTTCAGAAGGCCCCTAAGACCAGTGCGGCTCTGCCCTGGTCTCGGGGATTGAAGAGTGCCAGAGCCAGGGCCAATGCCCAGCTCGCGATTCTTGCCTCCTCCAGTCGTTCCTCTGCCGGGAGCAAACTCATCCCACCTCCTCGTATCCAGCAGAGGAGGTATTTTGAGATCTTGGGTGAGTCTAGTCTCGCTCTTCCTCTCCATCACTCCGTAGAAGAGCTGGCTAAGGGAGTTTCCCTCGAGAAGCTCTCCGCCCGGCAGGTGTCGTTCTCGGCGTCAGAGATCCTGAGCCATGAGAAGGTCGCGAAGTGCGCCATGCAGGCCACTTTGTGGCTAGATATATTGCTGGGAACTCTAGGCATCCTATTGCGCTCCGAGGACTTGTCTAAGGAGACCAATAGGAAGGCCCTGGAGACCTTCTTACTCTCGGGCTCCCGCTCCATCGAGTTCCTGGCGCACCAGGTCACCACCCTGTGGGCCAACTCGGTGTTGAAGCGGCGCGATGCGGTGACCGAGAGGTTCCACCCGAAGGTCCCCGCCTTGGATGTCTGTAGGCTCAGACATGCTTCCCTCCTTGGGGAGAATCTGTTGGAGCCACAGGATATGGAGCTAACGGCTGAGAGGTGGAGGAAATCTAGCACTGACTCCCTCCTCCATAGGGCCCTTACAGGTCGGCCCTATAAGCCTCCAGCTCCGCAGCAAAAGCAGCAGCAGCCTCGTAAGGCACCGAAGCAGGCACCGGCAGCTAAGAAAGTGGTGTCTAAGCCCAAGCCCTTTACAGCCAAGGTAAAGAGGGGCAGTAAGTCCTCCAGGGGAGGCAAGACTCCTAGAGGGAGCGGCCGCGGCCGCAAACCCTAGGAGTGGCAGTCCCCCCGCGTGTCCACCTGTGGGGGGATGCCTTCAACGTTGCGTGCACAGGTGGCAGCAACATGGGGCCGATGCTTGGACGGTTTCAGTGATCGGCCAAGGCTATCGCGTCCCGTTCATAACATCTCAACCTCCCCTGACAGCAAATCCAGTGTCGTTGAGCTCCTATGCCACGGGATCGGCAAAGGGGCAGGCCTTTCGGTCAGAAGTCGAGACCATGCTCAAGAAGGGTGCTCTCCAGGAGGTCGTCGACGGCTCCCCAGCCTTCTTCAGTCGACTCTTTCTTGTAAAGAAGGCGTCTGGAGGCTGGAGACCTGTCATCGACCTCTCGGCTCTGAACGGGTTTGTCAAGCAAACTCGGTTCAGCATCGAGACAGCGGACATGGTCAGACTTGCGGTGAGACCTCTAGACTTCATGTGCACACTGGATCTAAAGGACGCGTACTTCCAGATCCCAATCCATCCGTCTTCCAGGAAGTACTTGAGATTCTGCCTAGACAACAAGATCTACCAGTTCAAGGTGCTGTGTTTCGGTCTCTCCACAGCTCCTCAGGTGTTCACCAGAGTGTTCACCCTGATTTCATCTTGGGCGCACAGGAACGGCATTCGTCTCCTTCGTTATCTGGACGACTTGCTGATCCTAGCAGACTCGGAGTCGACCCTTCTTCGGCACCGAGAAAGGCTTTTAGGTCTTTGCCAGGATCTGGGGATCGTGGTAAACCTCGAGAAGTCCTCTCTGCAGCCGTCCCAACGACTGGTTTATCTAGGCATGCTGATAGACACCAATCTCCACAAAGCCTTTCCATCAGACGACAGGATAGCAAGGCTGAGGAGGGTGGCGGATCCCTTCCTCAGGCGAGAAGAGCTTCCTGCCCAATCGTGGTTGCGTCTCTTAGGTCACCTGTCCTCCCTGGCTCGTCTGGTTCCCAACGGCCGCCTCAGGATGAGATCCCTACAGTGGCAACTCAAGTCCCGGTGGAATCAAGGATCCGATTCCCCGGACGCTCAGGTCCCGATAAAATCTTTGGAACAGACGGACCTGCGGTGGTGGCTGGTCGACGAGAACCTGCGAAAGGGGGTGAGTCTTCTCGTCCTCCCCCCGGAATTGACACTGTTTTCGGACGCGTCAAAAGAAGGGTGGGGGGCGCACGTTCTGAAACAGAGGGTCTCAGGCCTTTGGTCAGAATCAGAAAAGTGCCTGCACATCAACCTGCTAGAGCTGAAGGCCGTCTTTCTGGCTCTTCAACAGTTCCAACGGACCCTGGCTGGTCATTCCGTGGTGGTGATGAGCAACAACACCACGGTAGTGGCTTATATCAACAAGCAGGGAGGCACTTTTTCGCAGTAGCTATCCCATCTTGCAGTAGAGATTCTGAGGTGGACCGAAGTCCACTCGATCTCGCTAGCGGCTCGCTTCATTCCAGGCAAGAGGAATGTGCTCGCCGACAGTCTGAGCAGGGCCTCGCAGATAGTGAGTACCGAGTGGTCTTTGGATCCTCAGATAGCCAACAAAGTCCTGACTTTGTGGGGTTCCCCGACCGTGGACCTGTTCGCGACAGCGTTGAATTTCAAGCTGCCTCTATACTGCTCCCCAGTCCCGGACCCCAAGGCTCTCTGGCAGGATGCTTTCCAGCAACGGTGGGACAACATCGACGTGTACGCCTTCCCACCGTTCTGTCTGATGAGAAGGGTGCTCAACAGGACCAGACTATCGGTCAACTGTTCGATGACTCTGGTAGCTCCGCTATTGCATCACGCGGAATGGTTCCCGGACCTTCTGCAGCTCCTGACAGAGCTCCCGAGGGAACTTCCTCCACGACACGAGCTTCTCAGACAACCCCACTCCAACGTCCCTCACAAGGCCGTGGCCTCGCTTCGGCTTCACGCCTGAAGACTGTCCAGCGTCTCCTCATGGAGAGAGGCTTTTCGCAACAGGTTGCGGAGAGAATGTCTCGGCACCTGCGAAAGTCCTCTGAGGGAGTCTACCAGGCGAAGTGGAGAGTCTTTTGTGGTTGGTGTCGTGGGAGGGGTATCTCTCCACTCGATGCCACTATTCCAGCAATAGCGGACTTCCTCCGGGAGGAAATGTGCCTTTCTGTCTCGGCAGTGAAAGGCTATCGCTCAGCCTTAAGCTTGGCTTTCAGGCTGAAAGGCTTGGACATTTCTTCCTCGCTAGAACTCTCTCTACTCATACGTAGCTATGAGCTTACCTGCCCCCAGTCGGAAGTGAGACCTCCTCCTTGGAACGTGGTTCAGGTCCTCAGGGCTCTTAAGAGACCTCCCTTCGAACCATTACGCCAGGCCTCCGATCGCCACCTTTCTTGGAAGACGGCTTTCCTGCTCGCTTTGGCTTCGGCCAAGCGAGTTAGCGAACTTCATGGTCTCTCGTACGACATCGCCCATTTAAGGGTATGGGGGGAGGTAACGTTCAGGTTCGTCCCTGAGTTTGTGGCCAAGACTCAGAATCCTGGAGTGCCGGATCCTCGGTTCGACTCTTTCAGGATCGCGAGTCTCCGCTCTGTAACAAGCGACCCAGACCAGCTGCTACTATGTCCAGTGAGGTGTCTGAGGTACTACTTGAAGAGAACGGCTGCAGTCCGTCCTCAAGTGCAAGCATTGTTTGTGAGCACAGGCAGGACGAAGAGGAGGGTCACCAGGAACACCATCTCAGCTTGGATTCGAAGGGTTATCCACCACGCCTTGAATCCAGACCCTCCTCCGTCACGTCGCCCTAGGGCACACGATGTCAGGGGTGTTGCTACGTCCCTGGCCTTCAAGAGAAACTTCTCTGTGACGCAGGTGCTTCAAGCTGGGGTCTGGAAGCGTCAGACGACCTTCACAGCCCAATACCTGCAGGACGTGACCCACAGGAGCCTTGATACGTTTTCTATCGGCCCTGTGGTGGCTGCACATCAGCTGGTCTAACCTCAGGCTCCTTTATGGACAAGTAGCAGTAGGTTGAGGGCATTGTTACCCGGTTTTAGTCTGTGTGAATGAAAGAGTATGTCTGACCCTTACTTCTTTCTTCATTCTCCCCTCTCTTGGGGAAGCAGCATCCTGGTCCTCGCATAGCTGACCTCGACCTCTGCAGGTAACCCATGCTTCCTTGTGCTCCTAGTATTACGCTTAAAACTGTTGCGTCCCCCATACCCTAGCAAGGTGGTATTGGGAACGTTCTATCCTAGATTCCTATCTAAAGGTCTCAAGGTCAACTTCATAGGACGAGTCACACTCTCCTCCACACACAACTTATGTAGGCCACTCGTTCCTAGCGAAGCAAGGAACTTGTGAGGTGCAGGGGCTCCTTCTCTCAAGTGCTACTCACTGAGGGATGGAGTCCCCGGGCAAAGCCGAAGTCAGTAAGGCTGGGGACTTTCCACCCTTCCTAAGGGGTAAGTCACCCAATGTAAATAGCGTGGTTTGTATTTCGGTTACGGAACAAATGACAAATATTCGGAGATAATTTGTATTTTTCCTAACCATACAAACCTTAGCTATTTACACATATTTGCCCGCCAGCCCTGTCCCCCAAGTCAAGTCCTACCTCTAAGTGAAGTGAAGCAAATCACCGGTGTGTGGGGGGGGAGGGGTAGCAAGCTATCCCTTCCCCTACCCCCGCTAACTAGCGCGGGGGTAATTAACCCTCGTTAAAAACTATTGGCTCGTCATTTCAGCTGCGCTATAAGGTAAACCCAATGTAATTAGCTAAGGTTTGTATGGTTAGGAAAAATACAAATTATCTCCGAATTTGTCATTTTTGGGTGAGATAGCCATGTTGTCCTGATGGACCCGCCCTCCTTTTCTATAGAAAAGGCCTTGGCTGGATCTCTCCCGAAACTACTATACAGTATCTGTAGCACCATGCTCAAAGCTACAAGGAATAGCGCACTGGGTTGACTACAGCGCCATCTAGATACTCTATAGTAGTACGAGAGGAAGGGTACCTTGATAACGGCTCCCCTTATTTTTGCTACTTTCCCCCTTGAAGCGATAACACTATTCGGGGTGAAGATCGCTATGGGTCGTATCAAGCACACGTCCCCTGATTATGCGATATCCTTAAGAGAAATTTTAAGGATATTCGCGCCAGGAGTTAGAATTCTGGAGACCTAAAGGATAATTCCCTGGGAATATCACTATAGCCAAATATCCCTTAGAATGCTACCTATAGGAACCTTCCATCAGAACGACTTGGCTATCTCACCCAAAAATAGATTTTTCGCTTTGCTCAAAATCCGTTTAATATAAATACAGTATTTAATACATTATATATACTATATGTACATTTACATTTATACATAAATAATGTATAGATGATATGAATAGAGTGTAAGTGTACTTGTACTTACATATGGAGATGTAAATAGTGTACGTGTATATACTGTAGATATGTTTGTTCCGTAACTGTAATACAAACCACGCTATTTAATAGGGGTATTACTTTCGGCGTAGCTGAAATGACGAGCCATTAAAATTTAACGAGGGTTTACTACCCACACCGCTAGTTAGCTGGAGTAGGGGAGGGTAGCTTGCTTACCCCCCCCCCTCACACATCTGTGCTTGAGCTCACTTTTTACTTTTGGCTCGGAGCGAGAACGGTTGTTTCCTCTCTCTCCTCGCCTATTTTGAACTGCCATGAATTTTTTGTCTTTTAACTTACTTTTTCTTATACTTGTATATTTATATATAAACATTCTCAATGTTTATGTATATATATATGTGTATAGAAATGTAGTAAGTTTCCTTTTCAGTGTTTGTGCTGTGTGTGTGATGTATGACAATGACACTTGTGTAATAGCAAGGCCAGCACAGTTCCACTTCGTGGGGAACGGCCTCTCCCTCTCTGGTCCATCGGTCTTCCCATCGGCTTATATCCATTAACTCGGCCGGCACAGGGGAATCGTCATCACCTGGACCCTCTTCATTCAACTATTTTCTTCGCCTTTTCCTCTTTTCCTACGGGAAACTTGGATTCTGAGCGAAGGGAATGTGGCCTTTTAAAGATTGACTACGGTCTCTCTCGTCTCGAGTTCATTCACCTTTACTACAACAACGTACTATTGCGGAAGCTCCTTTCCCGTGTGCGGGTTAGGTAGCTCTTCCCATGTAGTGGTTTGCGGACTGTGGCCAGAGCTAGCACCCGAACTGCCTAGTGTCCAAATGCCGACCGCAACCCGACGTTCACTACACAAAAAATATACAACAGTGGAATACCCAAAAACCTGAGTAACAGTTCAACAGACCGGAGTACTGGGCACCACCCCTTGATTTATATTGGGCAAGGGGACCCAGCTAGAACCTGACTTACCCATTTGCTTCTCCTCCCTTTTGCTTGCTGATCATAAGTACAAGTATAAGAACATTAGGTGAAAGGAAATATTGTTTAATTAATTACGGGACACAGTGTGGGAGGAAAGAATTATGATAAATTACTGTACTTATGAGGAAAGGACACCATGGTGTAAGGAACTATAATGAAATGCTGTATTCATAAAAACAAGAGAAAATATTTATTTGAAAATTAAACTATTAAGAATACATTAATATATCACTTAAGATAGTCAAAGGCAAAATTATCATCCCTTTTGCATATTGTACCAGCAAGAGAAAAAAAATACTAAGCTGCATGCAAGATATATCACCACACAGTTACAAAACGGAACTTCAAAATCCTTACAAAACTATGACTGCAGAACCTGAGAATTTGAAAGACTTAGAAATATTAGGATTCTCAACATAGCCTCTAAAAACAAAAAAAAAGCATTTCTTCAGAACTAAGCTTAAAGGAGAACCCCGCAATACTATAGTTTTATAACATCGGTAATGACCAGTAATAAACTTGAACACTTACTATCTAATGAGCCATCTATAAAGAACATATAACGGTGAAAAATACAGTACCACAATTTTCCCTAAATCAATACTGTTCTCATCAATCTCCCGTCCACCATTGGGATGCAAAGTCACTTGAACAGTCCTAATTTATGAACAGTACAGCCGCATACTATGTCGTACAGGTCTCTGCGGGCCCACTATAACAATACTGTACTCGAACACAGTCATTCCCCGCCTAACATGAATTCACTCCTTGGGCCTCTGACCAGATATGCCATTTCAATAGCTCCTGTTAACTATTAATGTTTATGACACACTCTCAAATAGCAACACAGTAGCTTACTTCTAGTTACAAGGTGGGTTATATGGATACAGAGCAGCATCACAGACTAGTACAGACTGGTAACAGGAAATATTCTATATTTTCTCTCCCTTACACTCCCTACTGAGTGTAGGGGATGCTGTCAATACCTGGAAAGGAATAATAACAGATCAAAGCATTTTTTATATATACAGTGGTACCTCTACATACGAATTTAATTCGTTCCACAACCAACTTCGGATGTAGAAAATGTTCGGATGTAGAAACGAATTTTCCCATAAGGATACATGGTAATTCATTTAATTCGTTCCTCAGCCTAAAAACCCATAATAAATACTTAATAAATGGCTACACATAATTACACTTAACAATAACATAACTGCATAATATGAAAGAAGCATGTAAAAAAGATAATTATAAAGAAGTAATAAATAAAAAATTTGTTTTATTGCCACTTTACCTTAGAGACAGGCCAACGCAGGTGTAGGATTTGCTACGCCAGGAGACGGACGATCGGCGAGAAGGTAGACATGGTGTTAACATGTTCTTTAAATAAACACTCTCTCCCTCTCTCTCTCTCTCTCTCTCTCTCTCTCTCTCTCTCTCCTCTCTCTCTCTCTCTCTCTCTCTCTCTCTCTCTCTCTCTCTCTTGTTCTTCTTCACTGTTAGTGTTAGAGACGTCTATTATTTTTTTCTGAGAGAGAGAGAGAGAGAGAGAGAGAGAGAGGAGAGAGAGAGAGAGAGAGAGAGAGAGAGGAGAGAGAGAGAGAGAGAGATTAAAAAATGAGAGATTAAACAAAAATGTGTTGTTTACATATAATTTTTAACAGCATTAACAAGTTGAAAGACAGCTAAATGTAACTAAAAAAACAATACCAGCGAATCTGAATTCCTTTATTAACTAAAACAAATATTGATACAAACACACTCGTGTGCGTATGCGCAAACACACACACACATACGAGGAGACACGATCGGCGAGGAAGTGGAGATGGTGACTGCGATAACATACTGTAACTTACACTATGGAAATTTTAATTTAACTCGGCTTATTTTTTTTTTTTTTGATTTTTATATTTCATATTTTTTACATTTTTTTTCTTTTGATTTTTTTATTTTCATCACTCTCAGTGACGAGTTACTGTATGTTATCGCAGTCACCGTCTCTACCTCCTCCCCGACCGTCTCTCTTACTGCGTAGTAATTTTTGCACCTGTGTGTGTGTTTGTGCATACGCACACGAGTGTGTTTGTATCAATATTTGTTTTAGTTAATAAAGGAATTTAGATTAGCTGTTATTACTTTCTTAGTTACATTTAATTGTTTTTCAACTCGTTGACGCTGTTAAAAATCATTTGTACTCTAAACACATTTTTGTTTAATCTCTCTCTCTCTCTCTCTCTCTCTCTCTCTCTCTCTCTCTCTCTCTCTCTCTCTCTCTCGGAAAAAAATAGACGTATCTAACACTATAACAGCGAAGAAGAACAAGAGAGAGAGAGAGAGAGAGAGAGAGAGAGAGAGAGAGAGAGAGAGAGAGAGAGAGAGAGAGAGAGAGAGAGAGAGAGAGTGTGAGTCTCTCTCTCTCTCTCTCTCTCTCTCTCTCTCTCTCGGAAAAAAAAATAATAGACGTATCTAACACTATAACAGCGAAGAAGAACAAGAGAGAGAGAGAGAGAGAGAGAGAGAGATTTTATTTAAAGAACATGTTAATGCTATGTTTAGAGAGAAACGGAAAAAGAGACAAGTCTTATTTAAAAGAGCTTGCTAATGCTATCATGGTTTTCTATGCTTCGCTTTTTTCTTTCTTTCAGTTCATCACGCTGATCCTTCTCACAAATTATCGTTGCCAACAATCTCTTTGTCCTTTATCCCTATCAACAAAAGGCGTTCTATCTCTTCCAGGGTATTGCTAAGATGTCTTGTAATAATGGTGATCACCTTCGATGGTTATTTGCTTTAATGGCTGCCTTCAGCTTGATGATCCTCGAGATCTTAGGCCTATTCCGGCCATATTGTTTAGCCATACAGTATCACTCACATGCACACTGCTCTCATGTTTTTCTATAATTTCTTGCTTCAATTCTAATGAAAGAATTGCCTTCATCCTGTACTGAAACTTAGCTTCTTAGGCACCATGATTATAGGTAAAATCAAAAAGGAAATGTGAGAAAAGGAAGAAAATAAGCACTGTTAATAACAGACCAAACAGAGGACAACCACACGATACACACAAGAATAGAGAACTGAGCACTCGACGCTCAATGGCGTAATGTTTACTTCGTGTGTCGAAATAAAATTCGGGGTGTAGAGTCAAAAATTTGCTCGAATTTTACTTCGGATGTTGGAAAATTCGGATGTAGATACGTTCGTGTGTAGAGGTTCCACTGTATGGGCACAGAGGGATATCAATATATATATATATATATATATATATATATATATATATATATATATATATATATATATATATATATATATATATATACAGGTTTAAAAAAAATGACTATGTTTCATAAAATACAACTCCACTAAGTTTTCTTAGATACAAACACCTTATATATTGCATTCCCCCCCATTAGCCCTCAAGCCCATCCAAAAAATGCCTCGTGACTGACAGCAACCCCCCACACAAACTGTACATTCACGTGAAAAAAGAAAATCTTACCTTGCAAAAAAAATAAGCTCAGTAAAAAGGTAGGATGATCAACTAAAGATTTAATTCATCATCCCGTCCTTCAGGTACAATACATTTTTTTCATAACAAAAAGCAATAGGAATAGACAAACTATCAGACAATATGGAAACATAGTACTTAAAAACAAAAAATTTGATTACCGTCTATTCTTCCCAACAATGCTTCAATAATATAAAATATAAAAATTTCATTATTTACAAAATTTCGGTATTACAGGAATACATTCAGGATCTATCAAGAAAAAAAATTACATTCATTGCAGTCCAAAATCAATTTAAAAGCATACAAAACTCATTGATTTTGGACTACAGGTATTACATGATAAAAGCAATTTATTGAATTTGTTATAACCTAGATGACAGAGTACCAGATGGGCAATATTAACTTGAAAAACTACCGAAGCGAACAAAACCAAAATGGCTGCCGTCACCGAGGAAGGCCAAACCGCTTCCAACATTAAAATCCACATTACTGGAAAAAGAACAAATGCCCGGTACTGAAAAAAACTGTCAAAACAAACTATGGTACTTAACATTGGTAAAGGTGAAGTAGCAGGTGAAGTAGCAGCGTCAGTCATGTTGAATTAACGACAATCACTTGCAAAAACACCGAGCACAAAAAATTTCGACTTTGCGGGCAAGTCCAAAACAGAAGGATGACCTAGAGGGCGCGTGTGGTAGATGTTGATGGGGTAGTCCAACTGTGTTCTCTACGGCCTGTCACGGCCCTTCCCTTTGATGAAGGGATCATCTAAATGGAAGACAGCCTGTGAATAGTGGTTTTCACACGCCCCTGTTGTATACACGACACCCACAAGGTGATCGCGCGAGGGTAGTAACCTCTGCATTCCATGCTTTTATCTTTCTCTAGTATATTTGGAAGATTTATATTAGAAAAGTGTAAAGAAGGACTTCTTTCACCGGGCGTCACAGGTCTCTTCCCAGAAATAGATTTTTCCTTCGTCAAAATCCCTTAGCTGTCACGGTCAAGGTCAATTTACAGTACAACAATAAATGCAACAGTTACAGAAACCGTGACTAAATAAAGATTTCCTCACACCACGTGTCCCTTTCTCAGCCTTTCAGATACCCAATGTGGGAATTAAAATATAACTAATAAGAAGAAAAAAGGGTAATTATTATCAAAACTTCTTTTGAAAACTGTACCAAGATTAATTTAGTGGGAGATTTATAGTTCTTCTGAGTCTCAAAATTCTGTCTCGGGACATGCGCCGGGATTCAGCAATCTGCTGACGAGCCATATTAATATCTCGCAGCACAGGAGACAGGCTAAGCCTGCGACTCTCCAGATACAGGCTGGGTGTCTTTAATCGATCGATAACCTCGCATAAGAGTTGGTATCTGCGGGTGATCGACACACTTTGAGGTAAACCAGAGACATAATCCATAGACTCAGAAGAGGACAATAAAAATCCCGAAAAATCAGGCGATGACTCGGGGCAACGTTGTGTTTCGGGCGACCCAAACAGTGTTGTAATGTTCAGGTTAGATAGTATACCTGACTGTCCCACTTCAGCCTCGAGCTCTGACCAGTATTTTAATCCACCATCAGAATGTAGGAAAGGGTTTATATTGTGAGGTGACTCAGGAATGGAGGATGGTTCCCTCTCTATAATATTTATCTGGTCAGTGAGACGAGGTCTCCACTCCAGGACTCGAAACTGAACTAAAGGTAGGTCAAGAACAGGACCTTTTGACCTAGTCCATGGGGGACTAAATCCACTAGAGGTAGGATCCACAGGCGACAGTCGGTCGTCACAATCGGGTGGCAAAAAGTCGAGAAAGTCATTATCAGGATGAATAGACACTGCCGATTCAGAAACAGGGCTTTCTAAAGTAGCAGGTCTTGACCAATCTGGACTGGAACTCTTGGAACCAACAGAAGGTAGTTCCAATAATGGAATACTGGAAACTTCCCAGAATTCCCAACTCCCCGGAGGATGAACGATACCTTCCTCTCGGAAAGAAGCAGCTAAGAACTGGGGCGTTGGCAATTCAGGAACAGGACAGTGAACCACCGACTCGGGAGACAAAATAGGGGTTTCACACATTTTAGTGGGGCTGTTCTCCCACAGTTGGAGGACCAAATGATCTCGAAACAATTCAGGCTTTAACACAGGAGTCTCATCACAATTTTCCGGAGGATATAACCAAGCATCCAGTGCTTTCTTTCTCTCGTAAGTCCTAGCTGGCTTAAGAATGGGCTTAGGCTGAGTAGTAGCTCTAGTAGGATGGTGACTTTTCCTCTGTCGTCGAGACTTGATACAATCTCGAGACAGAAGGTAGAACGCCACTACTGCAGCCACCCCATAGGAATCGCCATCACTACTAGAACTAGAACTCACAGAGACTTCAGAAGAAACAGGACTGTCATCCATGAGTTCTGGACTATTCAGAGTCTCTGTAACAGGATCAGGACCCTTCGGATACCAGAGAAAGTGCCTCCTAAGATAAACTGGAGGTTCAAACAAGGCCTTTAACTGGATATGGTGAGCTTTTACCAGTTCACCATCAGGCAGTCTCTGCAGCTCATAGGTGACCTTATTCTCGTGTACCTTAGTAACACGGAATACCCCCTCAAACCTAGGGATGAGCTTGTTCGTCAGAAGGTGTCCCAACAGGTGCACCTTCTTAAGCACCAGAGAACCCTCTTTAAACGGTTTGTACCGAGGATGTCCTTCATTCCATGGGTCTCTCGTTTCTGCTGATAGCAACGGGATACTATCAACATTGTGAGCACCCTTCAGTATGTTCTCAGCTGGAGTACAGCCAATCTCAGTGTGGTGGGAATGGTTGTAGCTGGGAACTGCTCGGGATAAGAACTGGTCCCATTTCTGAGATTCCCCAGAAATCACCCTCAGTAACTCACCAATGGTACGATTCACCCGTTCCACTGCACCATTACTAGAGGGTTTATACGGAGTTGTTTTCACATGTACAACATTATACCGCTCCAACAACTCAGTAAATTCCTGGGAAATAAACTCAGGGCCGTTATCAGTCAATATCCGGACTGGAACACAAGGAATAACAGGAAAAACTCGGTCTTCAAGCGGCTGGCATATCGTACTGCTCTTCTTATTCCTTATGGGTACTGCCGTCACCCACTTGGAATAATGGTCGACTACCATCAGACACCCAATAAAACCAGTACTGGTTGTTGGGAGACTCACAAGATCCATAGCAACCAATTCAAAGGGAGAAGAGGTCACTATTTTCAAGGTCGGAGGGGCAACCACCTCCCTTGAGACCTTACAAGTCTGACATTCCCAACACGTCCGGCACATATCTCTGATTACATTAATCAGAGATCTGTGCCAGACGAGTCGACGGAGCACTGCAATCATTTTTCCGATCCCCCAGTGAGCATTCTGGAGGTGTGTCTCGGCAACTATGTCTATCAGGACATTGAAGGTGACTACTGGGACTACTGAGCTGTCTGGGTTCCGCTTTACTAGCAAACCCTGGTGAACTTCCAGGTTCGACCAACATCTCTTATAGGGTAGACAGGAGCGTGGAACTCGAGATGCAGGAACCCCAGAGTAGATCATCTTAATGACAGATTGAATCTGTCGATGATGTCCTTGGATCTTGGACACCTGACTAAAGGACAGAGGAGCATTTCCGGAGAACACTCCCTGATCAGATTCAGGATCAGTTACCTTCATAACAGTGGACTCGGTATGCAGGGAGGAGACTGAGAGTACCTTGGGAGACAACTGAGGAACAGTAATATGGTCATACACCAACTGTTCTCGGGGTGAATCCAGTATCAGGTAGGCTGCGTCCAGTATATTCCTACCAAGAACAAAACAAAAGTTAATGTCTGGCAGCTACCACTGCATAGTTAAACAGCGGTAGCCTCCACCCAGAAGGACACTTCACCTCTAACTGGATGTAGCCTAGAATGCTGGTGCAGGAACCAGTCAACCCCTCTAGCTGTTCTCCTGACAGTACCTGGTACTCTATGTCAAGTTGGCTCAGTACAGACTCACTTACTAGACAAACCTGTGCTCCTGTATCAACAAGAGCACAAAATAAGGTCTCCTGCATCATTACTATCCCTACTGCTGAGTGTTGAGACACATGGGTACAACTGGACTGACGAGGTGCCTTTTCTGTCGCTTTCTGGATTACAGGACAATCCTCCGGCGCTTCCTGATCATCAGTGATCAAGCCCTCAGCGTCAGGAACACGAGATTTTACCTCCGCCTTATGGCCCAGAATTACGTCAGTTGGAGGGACGTAATTGCGTAGCTCGATCAGAGGGTTAAAATGCACTCCAGACAGACACTGAAGATGCACACACTGAGGCCCAGTCACGGATGGATCACGATAGACTACGGGACAAGTGGGACCCCAATGGACCCAGATTTCCAGGTTCAATAACTTTGATGCTGCCAATAGCAACTCCAGAGCTGGGACTGTACCTGGAAATCTCATTGCCTTGATCCTGTTCCTGCTGGTCTTGTCCAGTTTGAAGCCTAGTCGACCGGCGTCTTTCAGAAACTGCTGAACTAAGGCATCCCGGAGCTTGGCTCCCTTCAGCGGAGAGTCGGGTGCAACACCTGACCCTTCTGTCCAGCAGTTCACGACTAGCTCCAAGGATTCAATAAGAGAATCTGGACCACCACGAACCTCCTTATACAAGGCCAGTCCAGTAAGCAACTTGGGAGTGCTGGGTTCAGTAGCTAACAGACAGTCAGTTAATGCAGGCCAGCAGGATAACCAGTCAGCGGCGGCATTCTGATCTCCTGGACAGTAATTAACAATAAAGTTAAATTCGGACAGGTCCTCAAGTGTCCGTGCTGGACGACTGTTCACCTTCTTCATGTCATGAAGGTACATCAGGGAACGGTGATCAGAATGGATCACGAAGAACTGATCATAGAGGAAGGCCCTGAAGGTTTTCACTCCCCATCGCAGAGCAGCCAACTCACGCTCAATGGTAGAGTAACGGGTCTCGCAGTCAAGGAAAGTCATAGAGTCGTACGCTATAACCCGACGCTCCCCTGGATGCTCCAAGGACTCCTGGCACAGACAAGCACCAGCACCTTCACCCGAAGCGTCAACAAACAACTCCAAAGGTTTAGCATCAGCGGAGTAGTCAGGGTATGACAACATAATGTCCTCTTTGATCAGTTCCTTCAAGCGCACAAAGGCACTGTCCATTTCTGCAGTCCACTTCAGTTTCCTAGTCTCTTGAGATTTTCGTCCTCCAGTCTTCGCAGATAATGGTTTGGCTATCTGTGAGCACATGGGGATAAACTTCCGTTGGAAGTTGACCAGTCCCAACAATCCCCGTAGCTCACGCACAGTGGTCGGTTTAGGGAAGTCTTCTACTTTCTGGATGTATTCTGGTAGCTTACGCATACCAGAACGTCCAACCAGATGACCAAGATACTGGACCCCGGCTTGAACCCAAGAACACTTCCCGAGTTTTATCTTGAGTCCGTGCTTCTGGAGAGTAGCCAAAACTCGTTCTACCAGTCTCAGGTGTTCCTCGAAAGAAGACCCAAGTATCAATATGTCATCAATGTAGACAACCACCTTGGCTTTCGGGAACTCTTGGAGAATACTCTGCATTTCTTTGTTGAACACTGCAGGTGCATTTTTCAGTCCAAATGACAAGCGTCTGTTAACAAGTGTAGTGAGTGCAGGGAGAGGTTTGCGTTACGGCGAAAGAAGAAGTCCAAGCGGGATATTTCTCCTTCAAAGGTTGCTTTGAAAGGAAAAAACCCAAGGCCTCGTTTTCCATCTCCCAACCCTCCTCCAAAGCTCCTACTTGGTCGGTCTCTTACGAGAGACCGTCGAGTAGTAGCGTAGACCAAGTTATTATCGACCAACCCCGGGTCTCGAGAGATGATGTTGCTTCCCCCGGGTGAGACCTTGTCACTAACTTCCCTTTTTCAGATATGGTCTTCCTTGGGGTTCACGGGTTCGCCCTCCAAGGAAGCCCTGCTGTACTTCATTCGCATGGGTGCTCCTGTTAAGCAATCATCGTCGCCGTCAGAGGTAGATCCCCTGACTCTTGTCGACGTTGTTGTGTCAGAGGTGTCTCATGCGGCGTCATCCATCTCCTCTGCCACTCCAAATTCTACAGCTGTAGCTGCCTACTTAGTTTTCCCCGTTCCTGACCATCCTCCGAGGGGGAAACTAAGTTTAACGTCGATCTCTCCTGCTAGTGTTTCTCTTTTCGGTGGAGTTCACTTATAGAGACTCCTTTTCGGAGGACTGCTGACGGTCAGCTTGCTGATCCGACGGCCCCCAGAAGGTGCATCCGTCGGAAGGCTCGCCTTCCTCTTCGCCTTAGAGGTCTCCCTTCACCAGCGGTGAAGAGGCGCCTCTTTGGTTCAACATCATCACTGCAGTCCCCCGCAGAGGAGCCTCCGTCAGACCTTCATTCATCATCCATCACTGCACCTCCAACCAGTCTTGTGACTTCGCTCCTGGACCTCTATTCAGATCATTCGCGATCTCCTTTGGTGGATGGTCGTCCTTACAAAGGACACGCCGACCATCCATCCTCCAGACCTGCCGACCTTCCATCACCATTCCTGTTGCCTCTAGAGCCCACTGTAGCTCCTCTAAAGTGCGCGGCTGCGTGCCATCACACTCGTCCTGCGCACCACGCGCCCAGACCTTCAGCGCTCACCAGCAGCTCGTCACTCTACAGCACTTCGCTGTGCCCCTCAACCTGCTCGCCCTCATAGACGGCAGCAGCCTCACGCGCTTGTGCGCCAAAACTCGCTTACGCGCCAACGTTCACCTACACGTCAGCGCTCTCCTGCGTGCCACGCGCCCACGATCACTTGCGCACCCTGCGCGCACAAGCCCAGGGTCACCTACATGCCAGTACACCACAGTGCGCTTGCGCTCTCTTGCGCGCCCACTATCCCCTGCGCTCCAGCGCTCTCCTGTGCCTACACTCCCTGCGCCCACGTGCCCACGATTTCTTTCGCGCCAGCGCCCACCTGCGCGCCAACGCTTGCCTACGCGCCAGTACTATCCTGCGCTCCAGCGCTCACCTGCATGCCAGCGCTCACCTGCGCGCCAATACTCTCCTACGCGCCAGCACTCTCCTGCACGCCAACGCTCTCCTACGCGCCAGCGCCCTCCTGCGCCCTTCATCGCCCGCACGCCAACATGTGCGCCCTTCATTGCCCGCGCGCCAGCGCTCTCCCGCGCTTCATCCCGCGTGCCAACAGGTACTTGCGTGCCATTACTCTCCAGCGTACAAGTCTGTAGGTGAGACGAGAACCACGTTACCGCCCTCATCTACGCGCCAACTTTCACCAGCGCACCAGTGCTCGCCCGAGCATTTACGCTCACCTGCGCACGCACTATCTCTTTCCTACGGAGGCACTCCAACACTCTCCTGTGCGCCTACGCCATGATTCGCGCCAATACTCTCCCGCGCGCTAGCGCCAATATTCTCCCACGTACGGGCACCAATATACTCCCACGTACAGGCACCAATATTCTCCCACGCGCGAGCGCCAATATTCTCCCGCGCGAGCACTCGCACCAACAGGCACGAGCACAGATGCGTCATCCGGCAAGGTTGCCATCACCTCATTCCCCTCCCCGCAAACGCTTACCAGTGCGCACTGCGGGAGAAGGGAAACACATTCAAGCAGAGGGGTTCAGGATCCCTAAACTGCCTTCAAAGGCGGACCCTCCTATCACAGTGACTCCTCATAGGAATCCTACAGTCCCTTTTCCTTTAGGGGATCTGTCTGACAGTGCATCCGTCAGCCAACAGCCTTGGTTCAGTGCCTTAGTCAGAGCCGTAACACAGGCTTTCAAGCCTGTCCTGTCTGATCGCTCATTAGAGTGACCTATAGCTCTAGACCTAAGGCATGGAACCATGGCTTCCTCTACCCCTTTGAAGAGGAAAAGAGGAGTTTCTTATGCGGTCACTTCCCCGAGGGCAAAGCTGACTCCATGCAGACCATCGAGACGAGTTCCTCCTGTTTCTCAGAAGGACTCTCCATCCCTGTCAGACGAAGACCTCCCGTCACCAAGGGAACAGTGCGAGGAGAGAGTCTCTTCCATCGCACCAATGGAGGAAACCTCTCTTCACGCAGAGAGTTTCCCACAATATGAGACCAGGAGGGACATGCCACACAGGTCATCAATGTTGGAGTCTTACCTCCTTCCCCAGAAGGAAGCCAAAGACTCCAAAGACTCCAAAACACTGCCAAAGTCCTCCACTAGGGCTAGATTGGAGACAGCCAGCCACTCGGAAGGTCCGCGATTCACCCCAAGAAGAGCTTTTGGGGATAGAAGGATACTTCTCTGCAAGTCCTACAGCAGGAGGAGACCAACAAGAGTCAGAGCATATATTCTGGCAGGTTCTGACTCTAATGAGAGCTCTCAATGGGTTTTCCGACCCAGAGATAACCCCCTCGAGAGGGCAAAGACACGGTCTTAGACCCCGTCTTTGGTACTCAGAAACCATCAAAGACCTGTGCAGCCCTGCCCTGGTCTCAAGGGGTGAAGAGTACCAGGGACAAGATCTCCCAACAGCTCTCTGAGTTTACCTCCTCCAACCGTGCCGGTACTACTAACAAGCTCCTCAATTCCAGAGGAGGTACTGTGCATGGTGCCGAAAATCGGGGCACCTTATGGATGAGTGTCGCAGATGCCTCAACCTGTGCCTACACTGTGGTTTGTCCAACCATCATGTGGCACAGTGTGGACAACAGGCGCCGCCTATGAGTAAATAACCTGTCCAGAAGACAGCTAATGCCCGCAGCCCTGGGAGGGAGACCATCTCTGTCCAGACTCCATCTAGGTGGAGAGCAGTACTGGTGAGTACTACTCCGACCCCGTCATCCTATTCTGGATCGACCAGTAGACGGGAGAACCGAAGTGGGAGCGAGTCCAGTGCTCCTTCTCGGACTGTGGAGAAGAAGAGGAGCACGAAAGCAAACCCCAGGAAGTCAAGAACGGAGAAGTATCATAGGGCTTTAAACACGAGGCCTTCGATGTAAAGATGGGGCTACATCGAAGAAGGGTGTGAGTGCTAGGGTGAGTGCTCCTAGTATTCCGGTGGCAGCCTCGGAAATCTCGATTTCCAAGGTTACCCCTCAACCTGAAAAGGTCATTGCACCTCCAATGGCTTTTTCAGGATTGGCCAGTGATAACCTGTCCTTAACACAGTCCAGAGCTTCTCCAACTGACTTCTCCAGGGAGGAAGCAAAAACTGAAGCTGTATTGAAAACCCTTCGTAGGGTTAACCTGGCGCAGTTGTCTCCTGTACCACTTATGGTTGTCCCAGTGACCATGAGGGTTTCCATCGGGAGCGTTGGATGCTTTCATTGACTCCGGAGCTAAGGTTAACCTCCTGTCATCGAGAGTAGTACAGGATTACCAGCTGCAGATGGTACCCAACACCATTGGTCTGAAGGGTTTAGGGCAAACAGGACCTAAGACCTTAGGTACTGTACTGTTGACCCCTATACTGCATAGAATGACATTCGTCCTGAGTGTGTTCCATGTAGTGCCATGTATGGCTGAGCACATAGTGCTTGGTTACCAGTTCTTGAGAGCAAATGGGGTGATAGTTGACGGTTCCCGAAATCGGTTGAGCATTGGCAGTACTCCCCAAGAGCCTATTTGGCTTTATTATATCCTGATATGTGGAGCCTGTTGTCAGCAAGAGCTTTACGCACTTGAGGTCCACGCAGCCGATTCAATAAGGATTGCCAGTATTGAGCCAGTACTTGTTCCAGTTACTGTAAACTTTCCTAAGGGACTTGACACCTCTTTTAGGTGCTCTGCTTGTCCGACCAACTGTTGGCCG
This sequence comes from Palaemon carinicauda, assembly GCF_036898095.1. Lineage (NCBI taxonomy): Eukaryota > Metazoa > Arthropoda > Malacostraca > Decapoda > Palaemonidae > Palaemon > Palaemon carinicauda. The sequence continues at coordinate 39,322,136 of NC_090746.1, read as the reverse complement.
GAAATGTATCATGATGGCAACATCATAGCCCCCTGTCTGTCAAGGAAAGCTACAGCAATCCCTGGCATCCTCGAAATGGAATATGGAAAAGCCTCTGTTTTAATCAAGGGTTCATCTGTAGAAACTGCCAAAATCAAGAAGGGAGATCTCTTGGGGAAGGTGTTCACCATGGCAATGGTTGATGCTCCTCTATCCTGCCTGATAGCACAGGAGTGTGACCTGACTCCTGAACCGAGCGTATTGGAAGAGATAGACAATCTTTCTCCGACGAAGTAGACTCTTCTCAGAAGGACCAGTTTCGTCAAATGCTTCGATGTCATCTTACGGTCATCAGTACTGGTGATGATGATGTGGTAGTGCTCAAGCACACCAATACGCATCCACCTGTATGACTAGACGCCCATTTATCAGAGAGTTCGACGGTTTGCCAAACCCGTCGCTGACGCCATCGAGGAGCAGTGCAAGGAGTCGCATGAATTTGGTATTATTGAACCCAGCATCTCTCCTTGGTCTTCACCCATTGTTCCAGTACGAAAAAAGGACAATAGTATACGGTTGTGTGTGGACTACCGTAGACTGAATAAGGTGACTGTCTCTGATAAGTTCCCGATGCCTAACATGGCCGATTCAGTATTTGGACTTCAAGGAGTCCGATACTTTACAACCCTTGACCTGGTTCGTGGATACTACCAGTTACCGTTGGCAGAGGACAGTAAAGAATATACGGCTCTCTGTACCGCCTTTGGACACTGGCAGTTCAGACGCTTATCGTTTGGACTGAAAAATGCACCTGCAGTGTTCCAGAGAGAAATGCAGAGTATTCTCCAAGAGTTCCCGAAAGCCAAGGTGGTTGTCTACATTGACGACATATTGATACTTGGGTCTTCTTTCGAGGAACATCTGAAACTGGTAGAACAAGTTTTGGCTATTCTCCAGAAGCATGGACTCAAGATAAAACTCGGGAAGTGTTCTTGGGTTCAAGCCGGGGTCCAGTATCTTGGTCATCTGGTTAGACGTTCTGGTATGCGTAAGCTACCAGAATACATCCAGAAAGTGGAGGACTTTCCTAAACCGACCACTGTGCGTGAGCTACGGGGATTCTTGGGACTGGTCAACTTCCAACGGAAGTTTATCCCCATGTGCTCACAGATAGCCAAACCATTATCTGCGAAAACTGGAGGACGAAAATCCCAAGAGACTAGGAAACTGAAGTGGACTGCAGAAATGGATGGTGTCTTTGTGTGCTTGAAGGAACTGATCAAGGAGGACATTATGTTGTCATACCCTGACTACTCCGCTGATGCTAAATACCTGGAGTTGTTTGTTGACGTTTTGGGTGAGGGTGCTGGTGCTTTTCTGTGCCAGGAGTCCTTGGAGCATCCAGGGGAGCGTCGGGTTATAGCGTACGACTTCATGACTTTCCTTGACTGCGAGACCCGTTACTCTACCATTGAGCGTGAGTTGGCTGCTCTGCGATGGGGGGTGAAAACCTTTAGGGCTTTCCTCTATTGTCAGTTCTTCGTGATCCAGTCTGATCACCGTCCCCTGATGTACCTTCATGACATGAAGATGGACAGTCGTCTAGCACGGACACTTGAGGACCTGTCCGAATTTAACTTTATTGTTAATTACTGTCCAGGTGATCAGAATGCCGCAGCTGACTGGTTATCCCGCTGGCCCGCATTAACTGACTGTCTGTTTGCTACTGAACCCAGCACTCCCAAGTTGCTTACTGGACTGGCCTTGTATAAGGAGGTTCGTGGTGGTCCAGATTCTCTCATAGAATCCTTGGTGCTAGTCATGAACTGCTGGACAGAAGGGTAAGGTGTCATACTCGACTCTCAGCTGAAGGGAGCCAAGCTCCGGGATGCTTTAGTTCAGCAGTTTTTGAAAGACGCTGGTCGAGTAGGCTTCAAACTGGACAAGACGAGCAGGAACAGGATCAAGGCAATGAGATTTCCAGGTATAGTCCCACTCTGGAGTTGGTCTTGGCAGCATCTAAGCTATTGAACCTGGATATCTGGGTCCATTGGGGTCCCACTTGTCCCGTAGTCTATCGTGATCCATTCGTGACTGAGCCTCAGTGTGTACATCTTCAGTGTCTGTCTGGAGTGCATTTTAACCCTCTGATCGAGCTACGCAATTACGTCCCTCCAAATGACGTGATTCTGAGCCATGAGACGGAGGTAAAATCTCATGTGCCTGACACTGAGGGCTTGGTCGCTGATGATCAGGAAGCGCCGGAGGATTATCCTGTAATCCAGTACGTGACAGAAAAGGCACCTTGTCAGTCCAGTTGTACCCATGTATCTCAACACTCTGCACTAGGTATAGTAATGATGCAGGAGACCTTATTTTGTGCTCTTGTTGATACCAGAGCACAGGTTTGTCTTGTAAGCGAGTCTGTACTTAGCCAACTTGGCATACAGTACCAGGTACTGTCAGGAGAACAGTTAGAGGGATTGACTGGTTCCTGCAACAGCATTCTAGGCTACGGCCAGTTAGAGGTGAAGTGCCCTTCCGGGTGGAGCCTACCGCTGTTTAACTATGTGGCGGTAGCTGCCAAAGACATTAATTTCTGATTTTTTCTTGGTAGGAATCTACTGGACGCAGCCTACCTGACACTGAATTCACCCCGAGAACAGTTGGTGTATGACCATACTACTGTTTTTCAGTTGTCTCCCAAGGTACTCTCAGTCTCCTCACTGCATACCGAGACCACTGTTATGAAGGTAACTGACCCTGAACCTGATCGGGGAGTGTTCTCCGGAAATGCTCTTCTGTCTTATAGTCAGGTGTCCAAGACAAGGAGGTCATCAACAGATTCAATCTGTCATCAAGATGATTTACTCGGGCATTCCTGCATCTCGAGTTCCACGATCCTATCTACCCTATAGGAGATGTTGGTCGTACCTGGAAGTACACCAGGGTTTGCTAGTGAAGCGGAATCCAGACAGCTCAGTAGTCCCAATAGTCACCTTCAATGTCCTGATAGACATAGTTGCCGAGACACACCTCCAGAATGCTCACTGGGGGATCGCAAAAATTATTGCAATGCTCCGTCGACTCGTATGGCACAAATCTTTGATTAATGTAATCAGAGATATGTGCCGGACATGTTGGGAATGTCAGACTTGTAAGGTCTCAAGGGAGGTGGTTGCCCCGCCGACCTTGAAAATAGTGACCTCTTCTCCTTTTGAATTGGTTGCTATGGACCTTGTTAGTCTTCCAACAACCAGTACTGGTTTTATTGGGTGTCTGATGGTAGTCGACCATTATTCCAAGTGGGTGACGGCAGTACCCATAAGGATTAAAAAAGAGCAGTACGATATGCCAGGCACTTGAAGACCGAGTTTTTCCTGTTCCTCGTGTTCCAGTCTGGATATTGACTGATAATGGCCCTGCATTTATTTCCCGGGAATTTACTGAAGTTGTTGGGGCAGTACAGTGTTGTACTTGTGAAAACAACTCCGTATAAACCCTCTAGTAACAGTGCAGTGGAACGGGTGAATCGTACCATTGGTGAGTTACTGAGGGTGATTTCTGGGGAATCTCGGAAATGGGACCAGTTCTTATCCCGAGCAGTTCCCAGCTATAACCATTCCCACCACACTGAGATTGGTTGTACTCCAGCTGAGAACATACTGAAGGGTGCTCACGATGTTGATAGTACCCCATTGATGTCAGCAGAAACGAGAGACCCAAGGGCTGAAGGCTATCCTCGGTACAAACCGTTTAAAGAAGGTTTTCATGATGCTAAAGAAGGTGCACCTGTTGGGACACCTGACGAACAAGCTCATCCCTAGGTTTGAGGGGGTATTCCGTGTTACTAAGGTACACGAGAATAAGGTCACCTATGAGCTGCAGAGACTGCCTGATGGTGAACTGGTAAGAGCTCTGCGTACCCAGTTAAAGGCCTTGTTTGAACCTCCAGTTTATCTTAGAAGGCACTTTCTCTGGTATCCGAAGGGTCCTGATCCTGTAACAGAGACTCGGAATAGTCTAGAACTCGTGGATGATAGTTCAACTTCCCCTGAAGTCTCTGAGAGTTCTGGTCCTAGTAGTAATGGCGATTCCTACGTGGTGGCTGCAGTAGTTACATTCTACCTTTTGTCCTGCGATTGTAACAAGTCCCGACGACAGAGGAAAAGTCACCATCCTACTAGAGCTATTACTCAAGTCTAAGCCCATCCTTAAGCCAGCTAGGATTTACAAGAGAAAAAAAAGCACTGGATGCTTGGTTATATCCTCCAGAAAATTGTGATGAGACTCCTGTATTAAAGCCTGAATTGTTTCGAGATGGTTTGGTCCCTCAACTGTGGGAGAACAGCCCCACTAAAATGTGTGAAACCCTAATTTTGTCTCCCGAGTCGGTGGTCTAGTGTCCAGTGCCGTAATTTCCAACGCCTCAATTCTTAGCTTTTTCTTTCCGGGAGGAAGGTGTCGTTCATCCTCCAGGGAGTTAGGAATTCTGGGAAGTTTCCAGTATTTCGTTATTGGAACTATTTTCTGTCGGTTCCCTGAGTTTCAGTCCAGATTGGTCAAGACCTGCTACTTTAGAAAGCCCTGTTTCTGAATTGGCAGTGTCTATTCATCCTGGTTATGACTTTCTCGGCTTTTTGCCACCCGATTGTGACGACTGACTGTCGCCTGAAGATCCCACCTCTAGTGGATTTAGTCCCCCATGGACTAGGTCAAAAGGTCCTGTTCTTGACCTACCTTTAGTTCAGTCTCAAGTCCTGGAGTGGAGACCTCGTCTCACTGACCAGACGAATACTATAGAGAGGGAACCATCCTCCATTCCTGAGTCACCTCAGAATTCAAACCCGTTCCGACATTCTGATGGTAGATTAAAACACCGGCCAGAGCTCTAGGCTGAAGTGGCATAGTCGGGTGTATCCAACCTGAACGCTATAACACTGTTTGGGTCGTCCAAAACACAACTTTGCCCTGAGTCATCACCTGATTTTTCGGGATTTTTATTGTCCTCTTCTGAGTCTACGAATTCTGTCTCTGGTTTACCTCAAAGAATGTCGACCACCCGCAAATAACAACTGTTATGCAAGGTTATCGATCGATTAAAGACACCCAGCTTGTACCTGGAGAGTCGCCGGCTTAGCCTGTTTACGGTGCTACAAGAAATTAATACGGCTTGCCAGCAGATTGCTGAATCCCGGCACATGTCCCGAGACAGAATTTTGAGACTCGGAAGAAGAACTATAAATCTCCCAATGAATTAATCTTTGTACATTTTTTATAGGAAGTTTTGATAATAATTCCACTTTTTTTATTAGCCATGTTTTGATTCCCACCTTGGGGTAGATAAAAGGCTGTAGAATGGGACATGTTGCGTGAGGAAATCTTTATTTAGTCATGGTTTCTGTAATTGACGCATTAATTGTTGCACTGTAAATTGACACTGACCGTGACAGTTATAATAGATTCAATAAATGTTTATTATCCTGTAATATCTGTAGTTCAAAATCAATAAGTTTTGTATTCTTTTATATTGATTTTGGACTGCAATGAATGTAATCTTTTTCTTGATAGATCCTGAATGTATACCTGTAATACTGAAATATTTCCTGTAAATATAATGAAATTTTTTATATTGTATGTCATTGAAGCATTGTTGGGAGGAATAGACGATAATCTAATGTTTTGTTTGTAAGTACTGCATCTCCATTTGTGTCTGATTGTTTATCGTCTATTCCTATTGCTTTTTATTATATCAGAAAACTGTTAAATAATGTGTTGTACCTAATGTATGAATCAGATTTTTACAGTAAGGCAAATATGCGAGAAATATTTAGCAAAAGGTAAGGAGGTGTATGTTGCGTTTATGGATCTGGAGAAAGCGTATGATAGAGTTGATAGGGAAGCCATGTGGAATGTGATGGTTATATGGAATTGGTGGAAGGTTGTTGCAAGCAGTAAAAAGTTTCTACAAAGGTAGTAAAGCATGTGTTAGGATAGGAAATGAAGTGAGTGATTGGTTTCCGGTGAGAGTGGGGCTGAGACAGGGATGAGTGATGTCGCCGTGGTTGTTTAACTTGTATGTTGATGGAGTGGTGAGAGAGGTGAATGCTCGAGTGCTTGGACGAGGATTAAAACTGGTAGACGAGAATGACCATGAATGGAAGGTAAATCAGTTGTTGTTTGCGGATGATACTGTACTGGTTGCAGACACAGAAGAGAAGCTTGGCCGATTAGTGACTGAATTTGGAAGTGTGTGTGAGAGAAGGAAGTTGAGAGTTAATGTGGGTAAGAGTAAGGTTATGAGATGTACGAGAAGGGAAGGTGGTGCAAGGTTGAATGTCATGTTGAATGGAGAGTTACTTGAGGAGGTGGATCAGTTTAAGTACTAGGGGTCTGTTGTTGCAGCAAATGGTGGAGTGGAAGCAGAATTACATCAGAGAGTGAATGAAGGTTGCAAAGTGTTGGGGGCAGTTAAGGGAGTAGTAAAAAATAGAGGGTTGGCCATGAATGTAAAAAGAGTTCAATATGAGAAAGTGATTGTACCAACTGTGATGTATGGATCATAGTTGTGGGGAATGAAAGTGATGGAGAGACAGAAATTGAATGTGTTTGAGATGAAGTGTCTAAGGAGTATGGCTGGTGTATCTCGAGTAGATAGGGTTAGGAACGAAGTGGTGAGAGTGAGAACGGGTGTAAGAAATGAGTTAGCAGCTAGAGTGGATATGAATGTGTTGAGGTGGTTTGGCCATGTTGAGAGAATGGAAAATGGCTGTCTGCTAAAGAAGGTGATGAATGCAAGAGTTGATGGGAGAAGTACAAGAGGAAGGCCAAGGTTTGGGTGGATGGATGGAGTGAAGGAAGCTCTGGGTGATAGGAGGCAAGAGAGCGTGCTAGAAATAGGAATGAATGGCGAGCGATTGTGACGCAGTTCCGGTAGCCCTGCTGCTTCCTCCGATGCCTTAGATGACCGCGAAGGTAGCAGCAGTAGGGGATTCAGCATTATGAAGCTTCATCTGTGGTGGATAACGGGGGAGGGTGGGCTGTGGCACCCTAGCAGTACCAGCTGAACTCGGTTGAGTCCCGTCAGGCTGGGAAGAACGTAGAGAGTAGAGGTCCCCTTTTTTGTTTTTGTTTCATTTGTTGATGTTGGCTACCCCCCAAAATTGGGGGAAGTGCCTTGGTATATGTATGTATGTATGTACCTAATGTAAATACATATAATTTTATGTGTATCTGAAGAGATGGCTGATGAATTAAATCTTTAGTTGATCATCATACCTTTTTACTGAATTTATTTTTGCAAGGTAATATTTTTTCACTTGAATGTACAGAGTTTGTGTGGGGTGTTGCTGTCAGTTACGAGGTATTTTTTGGATGGGCTTGAGGGCTAATGGTGGGAATGAATTATATAGGGGTTTGTGTCAAAGAAAGCTGAATGGTTTGTGTGTATGAAAAAATATTTATTGATTCATATAGTATTATGAGAGACACTATTGTTTTGTATATCCCTCTGTGCCCCCCCAAAAAATGCCTTAATTTCTTTTAACAGGTACTGACAGCAGCCCCCTACACTCAGGAGGGAGAGATATTTAGACTATTCTTTCAAGTACTGTATATAGTAAAGATGAAGTTGCCAAAAGGTAGTAGGTTGGCCAGGGCACCAGCCGCCCGTTGAGATACTACCGCTAGAGAGTTATGGGGTCCTTTGACTGGCCAGACAGTACTACATTGGATCTTTCTCTCTGGTTACGGTTCTTTCCCTTTGCCTACACATACACCAAATAGTCTGGCCTATTCTTTACAGATTCTTTTCTGTCCTCATACACCTGACAACACTGAGATTACCAAACAATTCTTCTTCCAAGGGGTTAACTACTGCACTGTAATTGTTCAGTGGCCACTTTCCTCTTGGTAAGGGTAGAAGAGGCTCTTTAGCTATGGTAAGTAGCTTTTCTAGGAGAAGCCAAAATCAAACCATGGTTCTCTAGCCTTGGGTAGTGCCATAGCCTCTGTACCATGGTCTTCCACTGTCTTGGGCTAGAGTTCTCTTGCTTGAGGGTACACTCGGGCACACTGTTCTATCTAGCTTCTCTTCCTCTTGTTTTGTTAAGTTTTTATAGTTTATATAGGTGATACTTATTTCAATATTTTAACTGATCTTAAAACATTTTATCTTTTTTGTTTCCTTTCCTCACTGAGCTATTTTCCCTGTTGGGGCTCCTGGGCTTATAGCATCCTGCTTTTCCAACTAGGGTTTTAGCTTAGCATTTAATAATAATAATAATAATAAAAGAATAGTTACTCAAGACTTGTATTGTAAATATTTCTTCCTGTACACCAATGAGTTATTTAAGAATGCTCTGCTACATGGTAACTTGATTCAAAATTAGGAGCAAATGAAACTAGATTAGTCTTATCACTGACTTAGGTGGTAATATATTGACACAGAGGTTTTATGTACAGTTTTTTCAAATACATGCCCCCAGAACCAAGTGAACATAAAGTGGCATAGAACAGTTATTTTTGCAGTGATAGCCAAACTTTTAAGTGTTGTCAATTTTTAAACCCAGTGGATTGTTCGTGCAGATTATGAACCACAGTGTTGCGGGGTTCTCCTTTAAGCTTGAAGTTTGTTTCTGTCATAGTCAGGAATAAATCTGCATGATCCACCCAAGTATGTTGCTAGTCAGCCTGGGGGAAGACAGTTATAAGCAAGTTTGCCGGGATCTTCTAGTTTTGCCACTTGAATTGCAATCCTTGTTTTATGAACCCTTTGATTGTAAGGCAAGCTACAGGTATTTGAATGTATCCCAAATAGATACACGGTTAGGTGTGCCTTTGTTTCTACTAGTATAGTTAAGGAAAACTTGTGAGTGTCCAACATGTGAATAGTTTTTTATTCAAATCTTCTCTTTTTTTATCTAGTTATCGTGAGGCTGGAGTGTAAAAGGGTACTGCTTTTGCCTTTAATTGTTTATTTGAATTTGACAAAATGATGTTAATATAGTCCTAACAGTTTTTTATTAAATTTTCTAATAAGTAATTTATCATAATTTTTTCCTCCCACACTGTGTCCTGTTGTCAGTATAAAAAATTCTTTCCCTTTCACCTAATGTTCGGACGTTTTTTACTCAAGTTTGAAACCATCTTACCTAAAGAAGATAGAGCTATTCATAAATTCTGCTAACTTCTCAGAAATCAATCAGCGGTCATCTTACGCTTCTATTCAACAAGCTCAAGGCAAGGGAAAATAAGGGGGAAGTAAGGTTCTTGCTGGGTCCCCTTGCCAAGTATAAAATCAAGGGGTGGTGCCCAGTGCCTAGTTCATCCTTGATTGTTTGCTTTTTACCTAGATTTTTGGGTCATCCACCGTTGTATATTTTTTGTGTAGTAAACGTTGGAGTGTGGTCGGTATTCGAACACTAGGCAGTTCGGGTGCTACCTCTGGCCACAGTCCGCAAACCACTACATCGCTTCTACTTGAGGGTCTATATAAGGGGCTACGTAACGAGGTACTATAGTTTCTTGTTGTCGCTCATTGCAAAGAGGTCGATCTGCAGTCCCGAGATGAAGGAGAATGAGTCTGCGTCTAGGGACCATTCTGTTTCTATGGGCTTCCACCTGGATAGAGCGTCCGCCATCACATTGCGGAACCCTTGTAGGTGAACTGCTGATAGGTGCCATCCCCTCTTCCTTGCCAGGTAGAAGATGGCTAATATCACATGGTTGATGTGAGGAGATCTCGATCCTTGTCGATTTAGACATTTTACTATCACTTCGTTGACCAGGACCAATCTGATGTGGATTGCTCTGTGAGGGGATAGTTTCTTCAACGTCAGGAAAACTACCATAGCTTCCAAAATGTTGATGTGAAAGGTTTTGAACTGGTGCGACCAACTCCCTTGCACTTTTTTCTCGTGAGAATGGCCTCCCCATCCTTCCAAGGAGGCGTCCGTGTGTATCACCACTGATGGTTGTGGTGGTTGGAGGGGAATTGTCCCTGCTAGGCTCTTGGCTGTTGACCACGGCCTTAACTGCGTGCGCAATAGGGTCGGGGTCAACCTTAGTTGATCTCTTCAAGCGTTTGATGCGTATCTTCTCCAGACTCTTGACGCATCTTGTAGACGTGCTTTTAGCACTGGGTCTGTCACTGAAGTGAACTGGAGAGAGACCAATACTCTTTCCTGTTGGCTTCTTGAAATCCTCTTGTGACGGATTAGTCTCTTTGACAGCTCCCGCTATCTCTCTCCTCTTCTTGGATGGAATGGAGAGGTGGTGTGACTAAGTCCCAATGGATTCCTAACCATTGAAACTTTTCAGCTGGAGAGAGGCGAGACTTCTTGTGATTGATCTTGAAGCCCAGATGTTCCAGGAACTGGATCACCTTTTTGGCTGCCTGCAGACAAGTAGTCTTGGATGCAGCCCACACCAGCCAATCATCTAGATATGCTACCACTTGAACTCCTTGGGAGCGTAGCTGCTGGACGATTGTGTCTGCTAGCTTCATGAACATCCTTGGGGCTGTGTTCAGTCCGAATGGCATTGCTCTGAAGACAAATTTCTTCTTCCGTAGCTTGAATCCTAGGTAGGAGAAGGGGCGGCTGACTGGCAGATGCCAGTAAGCATCTGCTAGGTCTATTGAGACTGTGTACGCCCCTTTTGGTAGAAGGGTCCTTATGTGTTGCAAAGTACGCATTCGGAACTTGTTGTTCTCGATGAACTTGTTGAGTGGAGACAAGTCTAGAATGACTCTGAGTTTGTCTGAGTCTTTCTTGGGAGTACAGAACTGCCTTTCCTGGAATTTGATGAACTTCGCTTTCCTTATTACCTTCTTGTTCAAGAGTTCTGAGGTATATTCTTCAAATGAGGGGTTGGAGTGTTGGAAGAATTCTGGAGTAGGGGGTGGAGTTCTGTTCCATTTCCACCCGAGTCCATTCGTAATTAGGCTGTGGGCCCAGGGATCGAAGGTCCACCGATCCTGAAAGTGGTACAGTCTGCCCCCTACTTGAAGCCCCTCATTGCTGGGGGGGGTCCTGAGGACTTGTTTCCGTGACCTCGTCCTCCTCGGCCCCGAGAGGGGTTTCCGGAGGAACTTCTCCTTGGGCCTTTTCCTTTGTGAGGGCGAAAAGAAGTCGACGGCCTCTCAAAGCCAGGGTTAAACACTGGCGACTGGGCTACCAGTTGTTGAGGGACCATCTGGAAGGTGGTCTGAGGCTGGGCTACCAGTTGAGGCATCATGGTCATGGTCACGGCAGGAAGTTGCGCAGGTCTGTATGGTCTCCTTGCATTTTTGTTCTTAAGATGGGGACCTCTTGTGAGGAAGATTTCCTCTGAGGTCATGCCCCACTTTTGGAGAAGGTTCCTATTCTCCGTGGCTGCTCTAGCTATGATCTCTTGGACCAGTTCCTGTTGGAAAAGGTCCTAACCCCAGATGCAAGATGAAATCAGTTTCCTGGGTTCGTGTTTTACTGTCGCTGAGGCAAAAACGAACTTTCTGCAGGCTCTCCTTGCTCTGAGGAAAGCATATAAGTCTTTCACAAGGGTCCCCATGTGAGACTTAGCCAGGAAAATGTACATTTCTGGGGCGTTATGTAGGCCTACGCTCATTTCCAGGCAGTTCTGATGAGAAAGGGAGGCTGCAAGTCTCTCCTTCATCTCCTGTTCCCTCCTCAGAAGATGGTCTGGCAACTTCGGAAGGTTCTCATTGAACTGCTGGCCTGCTAACTCTGGATCCAACTTCGAGACGGAGAAGGTTAGGTGGACATCCTTTCACTTCTCCTCGCAGGTAGGCATTGCTAGAGAGAATGGTTTGCATTCCTCTAGGTTTGGGCAGGGTTTGACCTCTTCGACTGCCTTGATGGCAAAGCCTAGTGCTTTCTCCGAAAAGGGGAAAGAGATGAAGGAAGGAGCAAGAAAGGTGGGGTGTCTCTTGCTCAGTGTTGAGACTTTGGAGTTGGTGTACCCAGCTCTTTTCAAGGCTTTTAGGAGGATGGCTTGCGCCTTATCATGCTCGAAGACAATGACTTCTTTTGGCACCGTTTCCTCACGGGCTGTATGTTCATCCCGCAGTCTCACGTGACAGTTTGGGTAAGCTGAAAAGCTAGGCCAGAACTCGAGATCTTCAGTTAGTTTGGCTTCCAACTTCTCTGAGACAAATAATTTCCCATTCATCAAGGGCATATGCTCCGCATACCTCCAAGGGTTGGTTTCGGAGCAGTGAGGGAGATCCAACACTCTAAGCTCTAAGGGGCTTCTTAGTGGAGCCCCTGGGAGGTCCAGGGCGGTCCGCCCTTTCCTGTAGCAGTATTTACTGTTGCTTGATAGACTGCTTCATCGTCTCTTGTTCCTTCTGGAACGATTCCAACATCCGTTGGATCGACATGAGGATTGCTTCGCTCTTGTCGACCTGTGCAACTGGTTGAGGAGTTGGGGCTGAAGAGGTTGACGGCATATGTTGGTATGCCGTCACGGCAAACTGAGGGTCTTCGGTTGCCGTTGAAATGGATCCTCCGCTGTTCCACGTCTTCTTCAGGGCCTCCTTGCAGTAGGTCCTGCTCCGTGTCAGTGGACACTTCTGACATCCTTTCCTGGTGGATGTTCATGCCTTCCAGTGCCTTGTTTATGTCCGCGTCGATCTTCAGTTCTACGAGAGGAGGCTGGACCTGTTCCTGGGGCATTACCGCGTTTGATAGAGCCTTGGGGAACAGAAGGTACCTTAGGGAGTCGTTGGGTAAGTATGGTCCCGGAGAGTTCTTTTGGAACCCTCTTACCCATTTGCGAAGGGTCTCCCTCGCTGTGTCCCTAGTCTCTATGTTGACTGGGAGGGCTTCTCCAAAGCCGTTGGCCAGCAGGGTTGAGCAGGTGGGCCAACCCTTTGGGTCCCAATACTTCAGGACTCCTGACATGAGACAGCAGGGAGCATGAGTCCTGCACATTGAGTGTCCACAAAAGTCTTTGGCCTTGTGGTTGCAGAACAATGCTGCACACTTCTCCATCGGCTCCTCCTGTAAAGGAAAAGGGCTCAATGAGTATCGGGGTTTTTATATCATTGATAAAAAGCTTAAATTTTTATTAACAATAGTAATCACTATTGTTTATAATAGCTTAGGATAGTAAGCTTGAAAGGAAGTAGAAAAGACACATATCTGTGTTTCCTCTCCCAGGCTATTGCTGAGACCTCCGTCAGTAATAATATTTGTTTTCCCTGATAGGGAGAATACAAGGTAGAAGAAACTCTAGGAACTAGATTTAGAGTTAGTGTCTTTACTAACATTATCCACATGTAGTATATGTTAACACTGATCGGTGACTTCTATGGTCCTGATGATTGAGAAAAACCATCTGGGTGTCGAGGGAGTACTCAAACCTCAACATAATATCATGGTCCCAACAATAGACTGCGATAGGAAACACAGAGTATGTTAGGAAACGTGTACTACTGTATAGTTGTATACTCTAGTTCAGCCGGCAGCACTGGCGGGGTTAGGTTAGTACCTGGCGGCACTAACTGATAGAGAGAGAGAAAGCATTAAGGAAGGAGAGTTTCCTATTATTATGGTTTAGCACAATAATTGGAAGTGTAGGAGGACTTATCAGGCTGCCTGCTGTCTACTTGCCAGAATGAGAGTTCCAATGGAAGGGGTAAGAATCTATCTGATTCTGGCTTCCACCCATCCATCCACAAAAGGCCTGCTGGCGGTAGTAATTGTTGATGACAGTCCAAGAGAGGGCTGAGGACTTCCAAAAGTATGTTAGGTTTCCCACCGGCAGCCGTCAGGGCTGGCTCAATCTTCCCCCCACCCAATAATATTCACTTCCAGTGAAGGAAGGAAGTAAAGGGGAAGGTGTCTGAGGCGGCTGAACTAATTGCCACCGGCAGGGCACCAGCCAGTAATGCAGTCAACCTAGCAAGCCGTGATGACTGTCAGAATACCGGTGAAAGAGTGTTGTGATGGCTATGACGTCACTATAGGACAGAAGGGGGAAGGGTAAGGGTCATACAGTTCATTGAAATGAGAGGTGGCGGCAGGTATGCTGCCTACCTTCAACAGTGAACTGAGGAAGCATGGCTTCCTGTGCTGACAACATCGTCGGCGGCAGAGGAAACATGATTCCTTTGGTGGCGACATCGTCGCGTGCAAGACAAGGGCACCCTGAGTTATTTACTATCTAACTCAAAGCCGGAGGTGGCAAGAACTCCGTTCTACTCGACGGTAATGAAGAAGGACAGTGGTTGCCGCCTGTAGGGGCGGCAGCACTCAGTGAGGGAGGAAGGGTTTAGCCTCTTTTCTCTGAGAGAGAATATATATCGAACCTTATCCATAGATTCTAGAGAATGTAAGTTCTCATCTGAATCAATAAGGAACGATAGGGTGAGGCTAAACATGGGGAATTACTTTACTAATGTATATATGAGCGAGGCTAACCTAGCTCTAGTAGGATCCCCAGCCAAGGTTGGTACCACCAGGGTTCCCGCCGCATACGAAAAGTAAAGTTACGTGATAGGAAGAGGAATAATATATATGTATGGTAAATCTTCACTTGTATAATTTGCCTAACTAGCTAATATTATAGCTTAATACTGGGAAATGTCACCCTACTGACTAAATAAAATGCAATAGTAACGGGCGACTGCAGTCGTAAAATGGCTGCCTCCGGTTCTTGGCAATGCTCAACCAAACAAACTTAGATTATTGAAATTTAACCGTGAGAAGGGAGCCTAAAATTATACTCAGGAAGGAATTAATACTCAACTTTCCAGGTGATGAAGATGCTGAAGATTGCATGATGATTATTCCGAAAACTTGCTACAAAACACCGGGCTAACGTGGGAGAACACCTAGTTTATAGCGCTACAAGGAAAGGAATGGCGGCCGGTAGTAGTACGGATAGGAGGTCCATCGGGTACCTAGAACAGCACCCCCTTCTTTCGCCACTCTTCCCCCTTACATCAAAGAGTTAAATCTATTCAGGGTGAAGATTACTATATGTCATATCTATAAAATACGTCCCCCTGATATTATGCGATATCCTTAATTGGATACTTGCCCCAGGAGTTAGAATCCTGGAGACCTTCGGTTTATTTCTCTGGGAGTATCACTGTAGCAAATATCCCTTAGAAGGCTACCTAAAAGAACCCTTCCATCAGGACGACATGGCCCGAGCCCAAAAATCCTCAGATAGACAGAAGACAATTTGGTAGCCTTATCAGACCATTTCATCCTGGGCAGGAAGCGTGTGCTGGCAGACAATCTGAGCAGGGGAACTTAGATAGTTGGCTCCTAATTGTCCTTAAAACAACAGATAGCCAACAAAGTTTTGACTTTGTGGGGTTCGCCGACAATAGACCTGTTCGTGACATCCCTATACCAGAAGCTTCCAGTTTACTGCTCGCCAGTACCAGATGGCCGGTAGTTCTAACAGGAAGCTTTTCAGTGTGTGGGACAGACTGGACGTCTATGCATTCCCCCCCTCCCCTTCTGTCTAATAAGGAGGCTATTGAACAAGGTCAGGGCATTGTAAGATTCAGCAATAACCCTTGTAGCTCCGCTGTGGCAACATGCAGAAGGGTGACCAGATCTTCTACATCTGCTCACAGAGGCCCCGAATGTGCTCCCTCCAATTTGCAATCTACTCAGACAACCACACGTAAAGATTTTCCATTAAGCAATACTGTACCATCGATATGACTTCACGCCTGGAGGTTATCCAGCAGCTGCTCGCAAAGAGAGGCTTATCGAAGCCAGTTGCAAAGCACATACTGTATCAGGATACCACTTGGAGTTGTCTCCCGCAGTGTACAGTATCAGGGGAAATGGTCTGTCTTTTGTGATGAGTGTTGTGGATGAGGTATCACTCCTCTCAGTACCTCTAGACTAATGAGAACAGAGTTCTTATTTTACCTTAGGGAGGAAAAACTCTGGTATCAGCGGTGAAAGACTAGCCTCGTCTTTAAGCTAAATGGAGCTAATATTTCCTCCTTGATCAAATTTTCTTTCCTCATGCGGAACTTTGAGTGCACATGCCCTCAGTCGGAATTGAGACCGCTTCCTTGGAATGTTTTCGGGGTTTTATGTTCTCTGAAAGGAGCCCCTTATGAGCCTCTTCGTCAAGCCTCGGACCGAGACTTGACTCTGATGGTGGTCTTCCTTCTAGCCCTGGCTTCTGCCAAGAGAGCTGGAGAGCTACACAGTCTCTCCTACGACATTGCCCATTTAAGGGGATAAGAGCAAGTGACACTCAGTTTCGTCACTGAGTTTGTAGCTAAGACTCCAATTCCGGCTGTAGCAGATCATAGATTCAGGCCCTTCCAAACTGAGGTCTTCAGTCTGTAACAAATGATCCTGATCAACCATTACTCTTCTCTATTAGGGTTCTGAGGAAATACTTAAAGAGAACAGCAAGAATCCATCCTTAAATCAGCTGGCTCTTTGTAAGCACGGGGGAACCAAAAGGAAGATCATGAAGAAATCTATATCTTCCTGGATCAGACAGGTGATCGAGAGAGCCATTCCATCTGACATCTTCTGTTCGACGTCCCTGTGCACACAATGTTGTGTGTAAGTACATTAATGGCATTTCCTAAGAATTTCAAGTATTGCAAGTGGGCGTGTAGAAACATCAAACAACATTCACCGCTCACATCCTGCAAGACATAACCCACCGAAGTCTAGACACATTCTCATTAGGTCCTGTGGTGGCTGCTCTAAACATGGTCTAAAACACCTCAGCTCCCTTGTAGGATAAGTAGCAGTTCGTTAAGGCCAGATGTTACTCACAAGTAAGTCTAGGTTTAATGGGTGAGTGACTGGCCACTTCCTATTTCCTCCTCCTCTCTCTCGAGGCGCAGCATCAGAGGAACTCTTCAAGCTGAGCTCATCTAACTGCAGGTGGGTTCCATGCCGCTTGTGCAACCTCATATAAGTATATATTTTTGGTATGCCCCCCCCCCCCTCCCCACCCCCCGTCCACCATGCGAGGTGGAGTCCTGCAATGACTAGAAAAAGTGAGAAGCATAGCTCCAATTTTACGCTTACCTGTCAAGAAACATTGCTAAATTCTACATCTAGCAACGATTGCCCTGGCCGTAATCCTATAAGGGTAACGAGGTGTCAGGATGCCCTCTAAATAGCTTGTGCAAAGCACAGAGGGCCACCCCAGGATAGTCTTCTAGCCCGTTGGTTTTATGACTTCCTCATCTCCACTCACCCGGAAGTGACTCTCCTAAGTAAAGAGCAGAAGGTTTGTATGTTGTGCTAGTACAAATTAAAAGTTTGGAAATAATTTTTATTTTACCCTGCTTTGCAAAGCTGGAGCTCTTTACACATACCTACCCCCGAGAAGTCTTTCCGCAATTGTAAAGTGACGGTCAGTCGCCAGTGCTTGTATGAGCTAGCGTATCCTGCTAAACCTATCCCCTTACTAAGTAGCGGAGGGTAGTTACATCTCGCAAAAGCTTTAATGGCTAGTTTCAGCTTTGCCGAAATAAATTCTTTCATGCAAAGAGCTGCAGTTTTGTGCTGTATAGCTAGGAAAAATACAAATTATTTCCAAATTTGTCATTTTTGTAATTAACATATACTGTACATACATACCTGCATAATTTCCACAGCTGATGGTATTGCTCTGGGTGCAGCAGCTGCATCATCCCATACAGATGTTGAAATGATTGTATTTTTCGCAATCATGCTTCACAAGGTAAAGAAAATCCATAACTTTTTTTCTATACAGTAAATGTAATTTGTGCAGTAATATGTTCTTTTGTGTGTACAAATTTGTCAATTGAAATTAACCTATTTTTAAATCATAATTGTTTGCATTATATGAATATTTATGGTTAAGCATTTTTTTGTGCTTTTTAGCCAAAGCAACAGTTGAAACAATGTATTATTATCAACTAACTTTTGTAATGTTAAACCATAATAAAATTTTAGATAAGATCTGTGAATGCTGTTACTTGCAGATGTTGCTTGTGCTTTAGCATCAGAATTCAAAGTGTCCATACCCACAGTATTTCTAATAAGATATTTTTTCTAGAATTAAACTATCAAACAATTTTAGATATACTGTACAGTATATAACCATTTTCTTATTGGCAGGTAAAATAATTTGCAGTCTTTACTCCCTCATGTTCTCTTTGATTTACTATACTGTATATTATGTCTTTGTATAGTCCCTATGTTCATTGCCTTCCACCTTTGACTCCTTAATTTGAAAATAAAAATTTCTAAAAATCTGATGTTCAGTGCAATACGCTGCACTGTGCATGGCTACTGTTGTGCTCTTTGTACAATTTTACCTGGTTAACAGCTCAGCCAACATGCAACCTGAACAGCTCTTACATTTTCATGTCATTTCAGTGTGTTGTTTTTTTTTTATTACTTTATTTGGTCTTGATTTTATGCTAGTCAAAAACAAATGTCCTGTCGTCTCTTGTGCCCCACTGTAACCCCAATATCTATAGATTCAAGAATTTTAGGTGTAGAAATCTTGCTTATTTTTGTCAACAGATGACACAAGTGAAGATTTTGGTTATTGGGGCAGAGGGCGAGGGGTGAGAGTACTTGTTAGAGCTGTAAGGGGTGTAATGGTGGGAGAAGCAGGGAAAATTACGTATGAACGTGAGTTCAATATAATTTCATATGTTCCTAGTTTTATCATGACAATGATTCTAATTTATAATCAAGTGGTATATTTGTTGTAATATTTGTTCTATCATTCTTACAAGCAACTTGTTGACAAAATTGATCGAATTTGGAATTAGTTTGGCAATGTATTTTGTCTCGACTGAAAATCTTTTCATAAACACTAGCTAGGAGTCCTCTCTCTCTCTCTCTCTCTCTCTCTCTCTCTCTCTCTCTCTCTCTCTCTCTCTCTCTCTCTCTCTCTCTCTCTCTCTCTCTCTCATCATCATCATCATCATCTCCCATGGCTACTGATGGAAAGGGCCTCGGTTAGATTTTGCCTGTCGTCTCTATACTGAGCTTTTAAATCAATACTTCTCCATTCATCATCTCCTACTTCACATTTCATAGTCCTCAGCCATGTAGGTCCGGGTCTTCCAACTCTTTTAGTGCCTTGTGGAGCCCAATTGAATGTTTGGTGAACTAATATCTCATGGGGAGTGCGAAGAGCATGCCCAAACCATCTCCATCTAACCCTCACTATGATCACGTCCACATATGGCACTTAAGTTATCTCTCTTATAGTTTCGTTTCTAATCCTGTCCTGCCATTTACCACGACTCATGTCCATACAGTAACGCCGATCTCTCTAAACTGATATATAGCTGGATTTTTATATGTAGTTCCAGGCAATTTGATTTCCAAATTTTACTTAACCTAGCCATTGTCTAATTTGCCCTTTTCAATCTTTCATTAAACTCAAATTTAAAAGATCCTGTATTAGAGATCATAGTTCCTAAATACTTAAATGATTCCACCTCATTAATCCTTCCTCCTTCTAATGATATTTCATCTTCCATTGCTTATTTCATTCTTATCATCTCTGTCTTTCTTCTAGTTATCTTGAACCCAATCTTATGTGATATTGCATGCATTGTGGTAAGCAAGCTTTGCAAGTCCTGTGGTGTTTTGCTAATAAGGACAGTGTCATCCACATACTCGAGGTCAGCTAATTTCCTATTACCAATCCAGTCCAATCATTCTTCACCATCCCCAGCTGTTCTATGCATTACAAAATCCATTAGGAGGATCAACAACATAGGTGGCAACACTTTCCCTTCGAGTACGCCACTATTCAATGGAAATTTGTTTCATAGGATTCCACTAACATTAACTTTGCACTTGTTATGCGCATGAACGTTCTTAATCAAATATACATATATGAGTGTAACAACATAATAATGCAGGACTCTCACAAAATTGGCCAGTGCACACTATCAAAGGCTTTTTCATAGTCCACAAATGCCATAAAAAATGTATTTCTATTTTATGCATTGCTGTACCATATGTCTTGAAATGAAAATTTATTCAGTACAACTTCTACCTTTTCTAAATCCTTATTCTTCTCTCAGCTTTTCATCAATCTTTCTCTCTAATCTTTTTAGAATGACCATATATATTTTCATGACAACTGACGTAAGTCTGATGCCCTTGTAATTATTGCAATCAGCCTATTGATGCAAAGGGCCTCGGTTAGATTTCTCCAGTCGTCTCTATCTGGAGCGTTTAATTCAATACTGTACAGTACTCTTCCATTCATCATCTCCTACTTCGTTCTTCGTAGTCCTCAGCCTTTTTTTGACATTTTCACCAACAATCCTAGCTTCCATTCATCAGGTTTTGCCTCTTCACGCCCCATTTTTTGGCCAATGTCATCTCATCAGTTATTCCATCATATCCAGGGGCTTTCCATTTCTTGAATTTTTTAGTGATAGCTTTAACTTCAAACACACTGAATTTATTTAGGGGCACATCAAGATCTTCATCAGCTTCAGGTATATCAATCAAATTATTACCTTCATATCTCCTATTCATGACCTCACTTTAGTGTTCCATCCAACATTGCCTTTCTTCATCTTCTGTCATTATAAGAGATCCTTCTCTCTTTTTGATGGGTATATGCTTCTTCTTCCTTGCCCCAGTAGAGATTTCATTAATAATTTTATGAGCAATTCTTACACCATAGCCACTTCCTGAATTCATTGCTTTATCAACCTCATCTGCTTTCCTGTCTAAATATTCTCTCCAGTCCTTCCTGACTTTTCTTTTGACCTCACTATCAATTTTGGAGTACTTAGTATGCTCTACCTTGTAATTTTCATTACTTCCTCGAAAACTTTCAACAATCGATTTGTCTTTTTCTTCTTTTTATAGTATCCCAAGTATCATTTGATATCCATGGTTTTCTCCTTGTATCTGCATTTCCCAAAACTTAACTACCAATTGACTGACATATATTCTTAATATCACATCATTCTTCATTAATAGTCTGCTCTTTTTTTAAGTCGATATGATTGCAAATCAATTCCTACATTCAATTACAAAGGGATCTCTAGGCTCATCTTCTAGAAGCTTAGTTTTATCAAATCTTTGTATCTTATCGACATTTCTGTTGGGTGCTTTCAGTTTTAATTTCAGTGTGGCAATGAGGAGCTGGTAATCACTACCAATATCTGCACCTTCATAGCTTCTTACACTTCTCAGAGTCCTCCTCCTCTCTTTATTAATGACTATGTGATCTTTTTGATTTTGGTAATTGCCACATGGCAAAGTCCATGTATATTTATGGATGTCCTTGTGCTGGAAAAGAGTATCTCTTATGACAAGATTTTTTGTTTAACAAAAACTTATAAAATGTGCCCCATTTTCATTTGCAACTTTGCCAAGGCCCTCAACACCCATCACATTCTCTATTCCTTGAATTTTCATATCTCTCTCTGGGATCTCATCTATTACATTTTGCAGTTCTTAGTATTCATCTTTCCTTTCTTCCCTTTGCCTACACATACACCAAATAGTCTGGCCTATTCTTTACAGAGTCTTCTCTGTCATCATACACCTGACAACAATTCTTCACCCAAAGTGTTAACTACTGCACTTAATTTGTTTAGTGGCTAATTTCCTCTTGGTAAGGGTAGAAGAGACTTTAGCTATGGTAAGCAGCTCTTCTAGGAGGACACTCTAAAATCAAACCATTGTTTTCTAGTCTTGTGTAGTGCCATAGCCTCTGTACCATGGTCTTCCACTTTCGACCAGACTCCCCCTCTTACAGTTCATAGCTGCCGGCCGGCAGTCTTAACATCTGTCGGCCGGCAGTAATGACAGTTCTCTTGCTTGAGGGTACAGTCTGGCACACAATTTTATCTTATTTCTCTTTCTCTTGTTTTGTTAAGGTTTTTATAGTTTATATAGGAAATATTTATTTTTCAATATTAAACTTACCCGATGATCATATAGCTGCAACTCTGTTGCTCGACAGAAAAAACCTACGGGCGGAATACGCCAGCGATCGCTATACAGGTGGGGGTGTACATCAAAAGCGCCATCTGTCAAGTAGGTACTCAAGTACTCGATGTCAACAAAGAACCAATTTTTCCTCTGTCGTGCCAATGGCAGGACCTACTAAATACGCCGTCCCTAACTGGATTTGTTTTCACAACGATTTGGTGAAGTACACTATTCCAGTTTTGAGCTTTCGCTATGCAGGGGTTTTATCTTCATTTCAAAACTTGAATTCGTTTTCGATAGATTTAATTATGGTGACGAAGAGAGTATGGACTCTCTTTCACTTTTAAATGGCCGACCCTTCCCTTAGACGGAAGTGTGTTTAGGTTTTTGGTAATTTTGCTTAACACGTTATAGATCCATTTATTTATATCTCTCCGCCTTTTTAGGCCTCTTCGGTTAACTTTCCAATTATTATAAACTTATAAAATAAAGTTTTATGTTTGTTTATATGCGACCTTTCCTAATAGTAGGCGGTCCTAACTTGGAACCGAAGTTAATTAACATTGAGCCCGTTTTATCGTATTTAACCTTTAAAGAATTTAATACTTTTTTAATTTTAATGTTTTATGGAAGAATTTCTTTGATAGTCTCGTACTGTTTTCAAAGATGAACTAACGTTTAGTTTTTAGTCTCCGCAGTTGTTGACGTTCAGAACGTTCAACTTGCGCTCTATCGTTACGATAGAGAGAGAGTGTTTCACGGTTTCACTTTGCAGTAAGAGTAAACCGATTCTAGCGTTTCGTTCATTCTTTCTTAGTTTAAAGAGTTTAAATTCTGAATAAAGGAACTTTTTATTTGGGAAACCTTTCAGTTTTCTCCTTTAGCAAATAACATGTTTTAACGATATAATTGGGCTCTTTTCTCAGGTGCTAATTCAAGAGAGAAGAGAGAGAGAGATATAGACGGAGGGAGAGAGAGGAGAATAAACGTTTCGTTCAAGCGGGTAACGTTGTTCTCGTTTTTTTTTTTTACTCTTCTCCCTAGTCGCTGTAGGGGAAGAAGGTAAAACGTTTCTAGGGTTTTATTCTTGTTCCCAGGCCTTATGCGGTGAGAGATTGTAAACGTAGTTTATTTGATCTAGTGTTTAGTCTCTTTTCCAGCCACTGAATTCTTTATCTTTATTTATGTTTTTCTGTTGCATTGTAAAACTGTTTTCGCAATGACTACCTTTTAATGAAGGATAGGATTGCGTGTTTCAGGTAGAAATCAGTTAAAGTTTCGATTTCAGTGAAATAAGTGCAAACAGAAAATCAAAAGTGATAAAGTGATATGCGCAAAGTGTTACAGTGTTGCGTCCGAGGGTTCGTCTGTTCGTGCCAGTTGTTCACCTAGTCCGGGACCTCTTACAAGCTCCCAAGCCCAGGGGAGAAGTAATGTCGAACGACTTATGGGTTCCACAGGCCTTGATCGACGAGCAGACGTTTTTCCCTCCGTGGTTTCGGGCGTATCTACACACGTTTGCCGACGTGATCGCCCCACCCACACAAAGACGAGAGAGCCCATTTATTCCTCGTCTGCGGAAGAGGTTTCTCGTAAGAAACCATGGACCAAATCTTGCAGCTTTTAAGTGCAAGTCGGTCCCTTCCGCGCAAGTCCAACGGCCTAGGTGTAGCCACTGGGTCAGTTCGGACTCGCTGCAGTCATCCGACGACTGCACACCTCCCAAGAGAGGCAAGGTGGTACCGCAACAGGCAGTAACTCCGTCTGTTGCCGCACCAGCTGTTTTAGACCCTCAGTCACGACGGACAGTAGCTCCGTCTGTTGCCGTTTTTTTGTAGACCCTAAGTGGTCTTTACTGCAGTCTATGCAGACTCAGTTAGCTGCGGTTTTGCAGGAGTTTCGTGCGGAGAATCTTGACACTGCTCTCGTTAGCCTACAACCTGCCACTGTTGTGCACCCAGCTCACGCTGAGGCTGCCTGCTCCCACAATCTGGCTGCGGAGAGCTCCACCTCCGATGCGCAATCGACCCTGCCAGACGCATGTTAACGTTAGCCGACGTGCGGCTCCCTCCGTTAACATGCGTGAGCTACCGCATCAGCAGTGGGAAGGTGGAGTCAAGCTGCCGTGTTTTGACGCGATGCGTTAGTTTCCGCAACCCACGGCAGTCCCCACCACGCACCACCACTCCGCTTTGGTTGTTGTCTGCTCCCACACTCCGACTGCGGAGAAGGTTGACGATGCACCCGTTTGCCTACAACCTGCCACGGTTGTGCGCCCAGCATGGCTGCCTGCTCCCACACTCTTGTTGTGAGAGCTCCTCCACCCATGCGCTGTCGACCCTGCCAGACGCATGCTGACTCCCACACACACACACGGAGCACTCCGTTGCCGTGCGTGAGCTACCACAAGCTGCCGTGTTTTGACACGGTGTGTCAGCCTCCGCAACCCACTGTGGTTACCGCCACTCGCCCGCAGCAGACTAGTCAGTCAGGAGTTGAGGCTTCTCCACACAGCTTTGGTTGTTGCCAGCTCACAGACTGTCAAGCAGTTACATGACGTTGCCTTCTGGTCTGCTACTAATGCACCAGTGCTGTATGTCCTCACGCACCTGTTGTGGTTGACATTTCAGTTTTTGACAGTTCACAGACTGTCAAGCAGTTACATAACGTTGCCTTCTGGTCTGCTGCTAATGCACCAGTGCTGTATGTCCTCACGCACCTGTTGTGGTTGACAGTTCAGTTTTTGACAGTTCACAGACTGTCAAGCAGTTACATAAACGTTGCCTTCTGGTCTGCTGCCTTTGCACCAGTGAGACCCTCACTGAGATAACCTAGCTTTTCTCGGACATGGTTCCTGTAGATGAGAAAGTGCTGTTCTCCCTCCTTCTGATATTCCTTTGAGGACTCTGTCATTTGGAGAGGAGCCTTAAGCTGCTTAGCCTCCTATGGACTTTAATTAAAGCATAACAAGGCTTCCAGGGATGGTAAATGGTTCCGCTTCAGTCGCTAACCCCGTCTGTTGCCACACCTGCTCCCATAGACCCTAATGGGCTTTGTTGCAAGACATGCAGTCCAAGATTGTGTCCTTGTTAGAGGATTTTTTACGGAGAAGAACCTTCTAGCCAACAACCTTCCTACCGGTTGGTTGTACGCCCTGTTGACGCTGAGGTATCCTACTCACGTCCGCCAGTTGAGATGGTTCCTCCACCGGTGCGACCCAGTGTGGGTTGCCAGTCGCACGTTGACGTTAAGCGACTCTCGGAGGTGGTTGTGGACGTTCAGTGTGTCACTTGGAAGACGTTCAACAACCAGCAGAGATGACTTGTTGTGACGCAGTGAGGCAACCTCAGCAACCCTGTAGGGGGTTGACTGCACAACCCAGACAGTCTACACAGTTTCGGGTTGACGCTGTACTTCCTCGCGTCCCCATGGTTGACAGTTCACAGACTGTGCAGCAGTACCATGATCTTGTGTCCGGCTCCGTCACGCATCCACCAGTGCGACCAGATTCAGCGAGTCAGACGTTGCCCACTCCGTTGCCGTTTCCTCATCAGTTTCGGATGAGGAACCCTCTGATGAGGACATTGCTGAACAAGACGATCAACCCCCAGCCCTGCTATCCATCCAGAAGATGCTGAAGAAGGAACACTGCCCTGTCAGGCTGTGGATGAGTCTGGTTAGGACACTGTCATCCGTGGTTCAATTTGTTTCACTTGGAAGACTACACCTCCGTCCTCTTCTGTATCATCTAGCTTTTCACTGGAAAAGGACTAGACGCTAGAAGCGGTCTCGATCCCGGTTTCCGGAAAGATAAAGTCTGGTCTGACTTGGTGAAAGGACTTTATCAACCTTTGATAGGGTCTTCCCCTGACTGTTCAGACTCCCAACCACGTTCTCTTCTCGTACGCATCAGACGTAGGCTGGGGTGCGACATTAGGCGGTAGGGAATGCTCGGGATTATGGAACTCGAGTCAAAGGACAATGCATTTCAACTGCAAGAAGCTTCTGGCAGTTCGTCTGACCTGGAAAAGCTTCAGGTCTCTCCTTCAAGGCAAAAGGAGGTGAACACGGTCAACACCCTGCTTTGACGTACATCTCCAAGCAAGGAGGGACCTACTCTCTGACATGGTACGAGTTCGCAAGAGACCTCCTCTCCTGTTCAACAGGTCTAGACTTTTCACTAGTAACGAGGTTCATCCAAGGCAACTTGAATGTCATAGCAGATTGTCTCAGTAGGAAGGGACAAATAATTCCAACATTTTGGACCCTCCACAAGGATGTATGCAAGAGACTTTGGGCCACCTGGGGCCAGCCAACCATAGATCTCTTCGCAACCTCGATGACCTAGAGGCTCCCAATACTTAGCTCACCTATCCCAGACCCAGCAGTAGTTCATATAGATGCCTTTCTACTAGATTGGTCACATCTAGATCTATATGCATTCCCTCCGTTCTAGATTGTCAACAAGGTACTGCAGAAGTTCGCCTCTCACGAAGGGACAAAGTTGACGCTAGTTGCTTCCCTCTGGCCCGCGAGAGAATAACTCACCGAGGTACTTCGATGGCTAGTAGACGTTCCCAGAACACTTCCCCTAAGGGTGGACCTGCTACGTCTGCCACGCGTAAAGAAGGTACTCCAAGGCCTCCACGCTCTTCGTCTGACTGCCTTCAGATTATCGAAAGACTCTCGAGAACTAGAGATTTTTCGAAGGAGGCAACCAGAGCGATTGCTAGAGCAAGGAGAACATCCACCCTTAGAGTCTACCAATCGAAGTGGGAAATCTTCCGAAACTGGTGCAAGTCAGTATCCGTATCCTCGACCAGTACCTCTGTAACTCAAATAGCTGACTTCCTCTTATATCTGAGGAAAGAACGATCTCTTTCAGCTCCCACTATCAAGGGTTACAGAAGCATGTTGGCATCAGTCTTCCGTCACAGAGGCTTAGATCTTTCCAACAATAAAGATCTACAGGACCTCCTTAAGTCTTTTGAGACCACGAAGGAGCGTCGTTTGGTTACACCTGGTTGGAATTTAGACGTGGTTCTAAGATTCCTTATGTCAGACAGGTTCGAACCACTTCAATCAGCCTCCCTGAAAGATCTCACCTTTAAGACTCTTTTCCTGATATGCTTAACCACAGCTAAAAGAGTCAGGGAGATTCATGCCTTCAGCAGGAACATCGGATTCTCATCCGAAACGGCTACATGTTCTACAACTTGGTTTTCTAGCCAAACACGAGCTGCCTTCTCGGCCTTGACCAATATCGTTCGATATTCCAAACTTATCGTATGGTTGGAAATGAACTAGAAAGAGTATTATGTCCTGTAAGAGCTCTTAAGTTTTATTTAAAAACCTTTACGAGGCCCGTCTGAAGCTTTATGGTGTTCAGTTAAGAATCCATCTTTGCCTACGTCAGAGAATTCTTTATCCTATTTTATCAGACTGTTAATACGAGAAGCTCATTCCCTTCTGAATGAGGAAGACCAAGCTTGGCTGAAGGTAAGGACACACGAAGTTAGAGCTGTCACAACTTCCGTGGCCTTTGAACAAAATAGATCTCTGCAAAGTATATTCGACGCAACCTATTGGAAAAGCAAATCAGTGTTCGCGTCTTTTATCTTAAGAATGTCCAGTCTCTTTACGAGAACTGCTACACTCTGGGACCATTCGTAGCAACGAGTGCAGTAGTGGTGGGGGCTCCACCACTACAATTCCCTAATTCCAGAACCTTTTTAATCTTTCTCTTGAAATATTTTTGGGTTGTCCGGAAGGCTAAGAAGCCTTTCGCATCCTACTTGATTTGGCGGGTGGTCAAAATCATTTCTTGAGAAGCGCCTAGATTAGAGGTTTTGATGAGGACCTTTAGTATGGGTTGCAACCCTTCATACTTCAGCTCCTAGGAGTCGCTCAGCATCCTATGAGGATCGCGAGGCTCAGTAAGGAAGACGTACTTAAAAAGGCAGAGTAATTGTTCAAGTCGTCTTCCTTACCAGGTACTTATTTATTTTATGCTTGTTATTTTGAATAACTGCTAAAATGAAATACGGAATACTTAGCTCATAATAATGTCAACATGTAATGCTGGTCTCTACCCACCCCCCTGGGTGTGAATCAGCTATATGATCATCGGGTAAGTTTGATATTGAAAAATGTTATTTTCCTTAGTAAAATAAATTTTTGAATATACTTACCCGATGATCATAAATTAAAGGACCCACCCTTCCTCCCCAATAGAGACCCAGTGGACAGAGGAGAAAATTGGTTCTTTGTTGACATCGAGTACTTGAGTACCTACTTGACAGATGGCGCTTTTGATGTACACCCCCACCTGTATAGCGATCGCTGGCGTATTCCGCCCGTAGGTTTTTTCTGTCGAGCAACAGAGTTGCAGCTATATGATCATTGGGTAAGTATATTCAAAAATTTATTTTACTAAGGAAAATAACATTTTACTGTTGTTACCGTTCTTAAAATATACTTTTCCTTGTTTCCTTTCCTCACTGGACTATGTTCCCTGTTGGGGCCTCAGGGCCTATCGTATAATGCTTTTCCAACTAGGGTTGTAGCCTAGCAAGTAATATTAATATCAATATTCAGGGGAATCATTTGTTGGTGCCTATTAAACTATAATAGTCATATTGCATTGTTTTGATTTAAGCTTTTCAAGTAACAATCTACTATTTACAGTTCTCCATTCCATTAATACCTTTTCTGCTCTTGGTGTCATCATCATTCCTACTCCTTCTCTTCCAACTCCATCTATTCTTCCTGAGTAGATATATATATTGTCTTGGTCTAAAATTTCTTTTTTGGGCTCAAGCCATGTCGTCCTGATGGAAGTTCATAAGGTAGCTTCAAAAGGATATATTATATACTACAGTGATATTCCCAGAGAATTAACCTTCAGGTTCCAGAATTCTAACTCCTGGAGCGAATATCCTTAAAATTTTCTCAAGGATATCGCATAATATCAGAGGACGCATTCTTGACACGTCACATAGCAATCTCTACCCCAAATAGCGTTAACGCTTCGAGGGGGACGTGGCAAAAGAATAGAAGGGGGCCATAACAAGGTTACCCCCTTAACCGTACTACTATTGACCACCACCCCAGCGCCATTCCCAGGATGGCGGACATTCCTAATTTTGTAGCGATTCCGCTCAGTGGTGTTCCCTGTTGATCTAACTTTTCGATCGATTTTCAAGGATTTATTATGCATTCTCCAACTTCTTTCGTCTTCGGAAAGTTGAGTATTGGGTCTTTACAATGAATAGTTTTTTAGCTCCCCTTTCACAGTGAAATTTGAGTAATTTATTGTGTTTAGAGCTAGCCTGTACCGGAGGCGCTATGAGCGCTGTCGTTCGTTGGGCATGTTATTTAGTTAGCAGAACGACTTCCCGGTTTTTTTATAGCTTCATATATCATTGATTAATTATTTTATTATGTTAGCTATTTAGGCAATATATTCTTGTAAAGATATTTACATTGTGCATATTTTTCTTTCCATGTTGATCGTATAGTTAGAGTCTCGGTGAGTGAGGTAACCGAGATCTCGTCTCACCTAGGTTCCTAACCTAGGCGTGTTATTATACGTTAGACACTCCCCGGTTACCCTTGTGTATGGTGATTTCAATTATGCAGAGATAGGTATCTCTTTTAATTGGATGAACTTTACCCCTCTCAAAAAAGGGAGTTTAAGGGTAATCCCTCTTCCCTCTGAGTGTAGCCTCAGGCTACAATCTTAGCGGGTCGGCCTCGAATTTTTAATTCAGGCATGACTTTCCTACGGTTTTTTCTGCCCTTCCTCTGTAACCGCAGATGCAGGTTTTTGGGGTTTTGGCCAGAATCTCAGAGTATTTAGTCTGTGGTCGGGAGCTACCTGGCAAGATGAATAGAATTCTTTTGCTATGTTAGGCTACCGACATAGGAGGCTAGACCTCCCTAGGCCACTCCTGAAGGGTCTGTACGATATGACCCTTCTTCCTGTGACCTAGCAGACTAATCCTGTGTTAGTGGACCCTAGGATGAATAGAATTCTTCTTATGCTTAGGGGACACTGGCACTGCAACCCTGTTTCCTTTCCTTTAGAGGTGGTGGCGAGGGTGCTACCAACCTCTTATTTGTATTAATCTAACCCTAGGCTAAGGAATAGAATTCTTTATTATTATTATTACTTACTAAGCTACAACCCTAGTTGGAAAAGCAGTATGCTATAAGCTCAGGGGCTCCAACAGGGAAAATAGCTCAGTGCGGAAAGGAAAATAAAATATTCTAAGAAGAGTAACAACAATAAATATCTCCTATATAAACTATAAAAACTTTAACAAAACAAGAGGAAGAGAAATAAGATAAGAGAGTGTGCTCGAGTGTACCCTCAAGCAAGAGAACTCTAACCCAAGACAGTGAAAGGCCATGGTACAGAGGCTATGGCACTACCCAAGACTAGAGAACAGTGGTTTGATTTTGGAGTGTCCTCCTAGAAGAGCTGCTTACCATAGCTAAAGAGTCTCTTCTACCCTTACCAAAAAGTAGCACTGAACAATTACAGTGCAGTAACCCCTTGGGTGATGAAGAATTGTTTGGTAATCTGTGTTGTCAGGTGTATGAGGATAGAGGAGAATATGTAAAGAATATGCCAGACTATTCAGTGTGTATGTAGGCAAAGGGAAAATGAACCGTAACCAGAGAGGAGGATCCAATGTAGTACTGTCTGGCCAGTCAAAAGACCCCATAACTCTCTAGCGGTAGTATCTCAACGGGTGGCTGGTGCCCTGGCCAACCTACTACCTACTAGCCGCCTGGGATAGTTCTAATACAGGAACGGAGTTGTTAGGTGGGGCAGGACAGGCTAAGGCCGGCTCCTGCTGTACCTTTCACAGGACCCTCTTTTCCCTACCCTTCTATCCCTTTATGTTGGCGAATCCCGGCAACCTTACTGTTGCCGGTGGGTTGCCGGGATCGACCAGACTCCCCCTCTTACAGTTCATAGCTGCCGGCCGGCAGTCTTAACATCTGTCAGCCGGCAGTAATGACAGCTGTGAGCTGCCGGCCATTTTGATTGCCGGCCGGCAGTAAAGACTACTGCCGGCCGGCAGTCATGGCTGCTGCCGGCCGGCAGTCATGGTGACTGCTGGCAGGTAACTAGGGCAGCTGCTGGCCATGTTGGCTGTAAGTGGGAAGTCCCTTCTGTTTATAAAGGTTCTTCAGTTCTTTCTTGAACTGCTAGCAACAGTGGCTACTGCCGGGGTGCGGCCTACCAGGCCGGCACAGAATGGTGCCTGCTCAACCGGCAGCACGCCGACTGTACTAGTACTGCCGGCCGGCAGTACTGGCCAGCTGTGCCGGCCAGCAGTACTGGCCAGCGGTGCCGGCCGGCCGGCAAGGTTTAGACAGATCCTTGCCGGCAACAGTACTGTAGCTGGATGGAAGCTTGAATTTTATATTCTCCCCTTCCATATGAACCTTCTTTCTGGAGAAGGTAGTAATAGTAGACTTTTACATCCCTTTTACTGTATATATATATACAGTATTAGGTAGCCTGTTCCCCATGCTATCTCTTTTTCTTTTAGCTAGCAGGCTAGATGTGCTAGCATTAGCTAGCTATGCCGACGACATGCTGGCTGTACTACAGTATATGTTTATACAGGTAGTTAGTATTTCTGCAGTATAGGATATACTGCAAATAGAAAGCTTCTGTATATTTTATGCTAATAGTGCTTTTCCAATATATTTGAAAATCCTACTCAAATATTTGTGGAACCCAATCTCATATTGAAAGAATTTAATTCTTCAATATTCTGATTAGAAATCAGTCTTCAGATTACCCTGCAATATTAAAATTTTAAGGACTGGAGATTACACTCCTAACCCTTAAAGGGCAGAGCCCTTATCCTCGAGTCTCCATGATTAGGAAACTCTCTTAATTTTGTAAGGGGGGTCACAGCAAATAAGTTGGGTGGGATATATACAAATGTATGTCTTTCCTTTCCATACTATATATAATTATACAGTAGCCAGTATATTGCAATATAGTGCATACTGTAAATAGAAAACTACAGTATGATTATACAGTAACTATTTCTAGCATATCTTGGGTATCCTCATGTGAGCTTATGCTGCAGCCGCTCTTACATTGAAGAAATAGTGTTTCTTCGTTAAGCTGACTGAGAAATCAGTCTTCCGTACCCCACAGTATTTAGTATGAAAGGGACAGTGAAGTATACACTTCCCTATCCCTAGGGGTTAGAAAATCCCTTTTTCAGTGGGAATTCCTTCGAAAAGGAAATTCCTGTCACTTAATACTGAGGGGAGGTACCAGCATTTGCTTGCAAGGGATACACAAGTATGTGTCTCCTACTATCCCTTTATAGCTTGCTATCCTAAGCTATTCTGTTAAGATATGACTTTTGATTTATTGGTTATCAGTGAGATAATCAATCGTATACTCATTTTGTTTTCCTTTCTTTACAGGAGGAACGCCAGATGTCATGTGTTGCAGTCTTCTGCAAAACTAAGAGTAAGTGTTTTTACGGATATAATGCATGCAGGTTTCATGCCCCCTGCAATATTATTTCCGAACACCTGCAGTATTGGAACCCCCAGGCCTGCAAAGTATGTCGGGCCCTATTGTCCGAAGGTTTCAAGAATCCCAAGTCGGTGGAGACTAGGGATGCAGCTCGTTTCAAACTACGCAACTGGGTGAGAGGCTTTCAGAAAATCTCTCCGGGACCTTACCTGCCTAATGACAAGATGCGTAGGTTACTATTTCCAACAGCGAGTAAGGAAATAGTGGTACCCCAGACACGAAGTACATTTCCCGATGGCCAGATAACCTTCGGGAAGGAGGGCAAAAAGCGCCCACGGGAAAAAGGGGAGAATGTCGGGTTGGAATTGTCTCCGTCCCAACAGGCTCATGAGCCAATGACATCGATATCTCCGCCTTCTATCCCTCTTTTAGATGGAATGAACCAGTTATGGGCCCAAGTCAAGAATCTAGTAGAAAATTTGTGCAAACAGAGCACAAAGCAGGAAGCGAAATGCAAGGTAGAGCTTGGTAAAGCTCCACTTGTCGCTCCTAAAGGGTTGTACAAAAGACTCGTAGATCAAGACCTCCTGACATGCTCCACAACCAATCCCTGGAGGATTGCGGAGCTAATGCCGATTTTAAACGGCAAATTCTACATCTCGGAGAAGATGGGTGCTGTTCCTTTGGACAAAATCCAGTTCTGGCCAAGCTTTGACACTTTCCCGAACTGTTTCATTAGACTGAAAGATGAACCAACATCAGAAAAAGGAATGGAATCATAGGAGATTATGATCCTCGACAATGATAAAGCACAGGCTATCCTATCAAGCAGCATAGAAAAGGCGGGTTACTCGGTGTCGAAGGTATCCACACCGGGTAACAAGCACTCTTCCTTTCTTGCTCCTGTTTCAATTTCATTCCCCTTTACGGAGAAGGCTTTCAAATATGTCACTGAGGCAATAGAGACAGGTAAACCGTGTCCTACACTCAAGGAGTGCGAGCCTCTGTCACTAGCAGTTCCCAGACAGGAGAAGAACTGGAAGGAGGCCCATTTCACCTTTTCAGTAGGAAGACTTGAGGCGGATGTCGCCAGTTGACAATTTAAGGAAAGTCTTCCAAAATTATCTGAGTTTCTCTTACAGGACGAACAAGAAACAAAGGAGAGACTTGCAGCTTCTTTATCTCTACAGAACTATATAGAGTTCTGTTCGGCTCATCAAGATACCCTAGACATGCTTAAGGTTTTAGCCAAAATACATATGGCTACTTTGGTAAAAGACCTTTATGCCTTTATAAAGGCTAGAAGAACATGTAGGGAGTTTGTGTTAGCTAACGAAACAGCGAAACACGTTACAAGAAAGCTAATATCTTCCAACATCTGGGGTAAAGACCTCTTTCCAGACGAGGTAGTCAAGGAAGTGATTAAGAACGCCTCCACGGAGAAAGTAGGATTTCTCCAAAAGTGGGGCATCCTTTCAAAAAGAGAATCTTCTAAGGTTGTGGGTCCCCAACCTAAAAGGAAGATGGAGAGGTCTGGACATCCATTTCGAGCGGTTCAACAACGATCCACAGTTGTAGTGACCGAGATGTCACAGACAGATGGTCGAAAAGAGATTCCTACTGATCAGTCGAAGCATAGAAATGCTTCTATTAGGAGGGAGATTCCTTTAGGATCGCTGGACCTTCGATCCTTGGGTCCATTGCCTAATCAAGATGGGACTAAGTTGAGAGGTGGAGATATCTCTACCACCATTTCCTCTACTCCTCCGATTATCCAAAACCCTCCTGGAGGAGTTTACCTGAGAGCTCCAGAGCATACAGGTGGTAAGGAAACTTTAGTCCACCGAATTCCAGGGAAGGCCGTTGTGTGTTTACGAGAAGGACTCAAGAAAATTCAGTCATTCAGGACTTATCGCCACTCAACAAGTCCAAATAAAAGAACGAGTCCAGGAGGTTTATCCTCCTGAACATAAGGACCCCGCTGCAAAAAATGGTGCCTATAGTCTTACCAGACCTGAAAGTCGTCTATCGGCAGCTTCCAGTCAATCACCCTTTCCCCTCCTATCTAGGATTCAGGTTACACAAAGTAACGCACTTCCTAGGAAAGATACTCGTCAGACTAGACAGAGTCCTAGCTGCCTTCATAAAATTGGCAGACACAGTCATGCAATATTTAAGCCTAAGAAAGGTTCAGGCAACAATGTTCCTGGACAAGAGGCTGGGGTGGGCAGCACCCAAGGTGGCTGGTCTATGAACATCCGAAGAAATGATCCGGTCCCCGGAACATCGTGTATGAAAGATAAATTTCATATTCCCAAAACAAGAACTGGGAGGAACCCTGTTCTCTCTCCAGTTCGCAATAAAGGCAGGCCCTGTGCTAAGAGCACGGCTGCAAGATGCTCTGGGAACCTGGAGAAAACAAGCATCAAACGCTCGAAGAGGCCTAAAAAGACCGATAGCGGTCCTTCCTTAATCGCTTCCCTAACAAAGGTCAAAGCCCGAAAATCCCAAGACCATGTTGGTCCAGTCATGAGTAGGGAAACTCTCTCCAAGCAGATCAGATTGCCTACAGCTGATCTGGGACTCCGAAGCGATAACGAGACGCTGCAATCGACGATGCTAAGAAACGTCTCATACAGTTTAAGTGTAGTTAGCCATCCCTTACCTAAAGGGATGGCACCTGTCAGCAGTTCACATACAACCAATCCGCAATGTGATAGTGGATGCTCTACTCAGGCTCAGGCCGATAGAGTTAGAATGGTCCACGAACGCAGACCTATTCTCTCCCAGATGGGAACAAGTCCCCGAACTGCAATCCGTCCTCTTCATTACGAGCACTGTCAAGGAACTACCTTGATATGTAGCCCCATAGGAGGATCCTCTAATTTAAATGATAAACATCATGTCTCTGAAATGGAAGGGATAGACTTAGGATTTCCAGTTCATCCCGTCCAATTACCTGCTGAGAGTCCTCAACATGCTGAGATCCTTCCAGGGGGGACAACTCCAGAAGGTTCAGAGATTACTTGCCTTCGATTTATTATAGAGAACCCAAACCCTTCATTGCATGATTTTCTTGCCCTAGCGGTTAAGAAGAGATTTGGGATCTCAAAAGGCAATATAGAATTCTTAGAGGAATACAAGTCTAAGTCAACTAGAAGACAGTATGAGTCATCATGGAAAAAGTGGGTTGCTTTCGTAAAAGCAAAAGGACCGAGAGAGATTTCAATGAACTTCTGCATGTCCTTCTTTATCCATCTTCATAACCAGGGTTTGGCGGCCAACACGATAACTACGTGCAAGTCAGCCTTGACTAGACCTCTTCTATATGCCTTTCAAGTAGACTTGGCAAATGAGATCTTTAATAAGATCCCGAAGGCATGTGCAAGGCTTAGGCCTGCTGCACCACCAAAGCCCATCTCTTGGTCTTAGGACAAGGTCCTACATTATACCTCATCCTTGAACAATGAAGATTGTTCGCTTAAGGATCTAACCCAAAAGGTTATTTTTCTGTTCGCTATAGCCTCAGGGGCAAGAGTTAGTGAAATAGTGGCCCTTTCTAGGGATGAGGGCCACATTCAGTTCTCAGAAACAGGAGAACTGAATCTCTTCCCTGATCCATCCTTTCTCGCTAAGAATGAACCACCCACTAAAAGGTGGGGTCCCTGGAGAATCTGCCCTCTGAAGGAAGATATCTCTCTATGTCCGGTAGAGTGTCTAAAGGTCTATCTTCGTAGAACTTCAGACTTCAGGGGAGGACAGCTCTCTAAAGGAGAAACCTCTGGATGAAATTTATCCCTAAAACAACTGAGGGCGAAGCTCATCTACTTTATTAGTAGAGCGGATCCTGACAGTACTCCCTCAGGTCATGATCCAAGAAGGATTGCTTCATCACTGAACTTCTTTCAGTATATGGACTTTGAGCGTCTTCGTTCATACTCTGGATGGAAATCATCCAGAGTGTTTTACAAACACTATGCGAAACAGGTACATGAACTGAAACACTATGTAGTGGCGGCAGGTAGTGTATTAAAACCTGCCCCCTAATTACTGTTATAGACAGTCAATGGTTTGGACTTCAAATGTCCTCGCACATATACTGGGTGAGAATCATCCACAGTGTTCTACAAACACTATGCTAAGAAAGTCCATGATCTGAAGCAGTATGTGGTGACGTCGGGTAGAATACTTAACCCGCCGTCTAATTCTACGATGAACAGCTAATTGACTGGCACTGTCAATTAAAGGGAGAAGAGGTCATCCCTCTTAGGGTGTGACCTCCTTTGATCAAGTGTTACCATGGTGACACTAGCTCTGTTCAAAATCCCAGGTGTGGAATTATACAGATGGCACTAGTGCCGGTGTACGTAGTACACAGTGCCGATAAAAGTAACCAGTACAGGAATTATGAAGAGAATTTGTTTTATAATTCTCTTCAATCTGAGAGTGGCACTCATCATTTCTTGCTTTCCAAGAAAGAAAGATATTCTCCGTACAGGTTACATGTATAGTTCCTTTATCATGCTACATTAGTTTTACTTGCTAGTAAACGTCTATTAGAATGTAATTGCGTCCTAACTCGCCCGACAATTGCATGTTTATAGTCCAGAGTATGTACTTTTATATATTTGTATGCTCACAAACAATGGAATTAAGAAACACTGTTAAGTATTTGGTAATTTTCACAAACTACGAGACGGTTTGTTCATCTGGTGTATTCTTATGTTTGTCCATACAATGTATGCTTACCTTGAGACCCCCCTTTCTACCGTCTAGAATGCCTCTTCCCTGTAGGGGGCAGGAAGCACTAACATCGGAGATGATTAGTGATAATGACGGATAACGGTAACGTCATTTGTCTCGATTGATCCAAATGATCATAGAAAGGTTGTCCCAAGGTTAAGGCACTGATGAAAATCCACAGATACATTAATGCTCTGGTATACTTCCATCAAGACGACATGGCTTGAGCCCAAAAAACGGATTTTGAGCGAAGCGAAAAATCTATTTTTGGGTGAGATCGCCATGTCGTCCTGATGGACCCACCCTTCTTTCTTAAAAGAAAAGATCTTCACAGTTCCCTCCCTGACATACTGTATCTGTAGCTCCACGCTCAATGCTACAAGGAATGTCCGCCATCCTGGGAATGGCGCTGGGGTGGTGGTCAATAGTAGTACGGGAGCGGGGGTAACCTTGTTACGGCCCCCTTCTATTCTTTTGCCACGTCCCCCTTGAAGCGTTAACGCTATTTGGGGTAGAGATTGCTATGTGACGTGTCAAGAATGCGTCCTCTGATATTATGCGATATCCTTGAGAAAATTTTAAGGATATTCGCTCCAGGAGTTAGAATTCTGGAACCTGAAGGTTAATTCTCTGGGAATATCACTGTAGTATATAATATATCCTTTTGAAGCTACCTTAGGAACTTCCATCAGGACGACATGGCGATCTCACCCATAAATAGATTTTTTGCTTCGCTCAAAATCCGTTTTCTAATCCTTTTATAACTTGTTCCACTTAAGGCCAAAATATCCAAACTCTCTTTCAGAAATTCATTCTCCACTTAATGTAATTTCCCAATCTGATTTATGGTTCTAACATTCAATTACCAATTTTAAATTTTTCTTTAGTATTTATAAACCGGGAGATTCTTAGCCCCCTGCTACGCCCGGGCTATTCTGTCATTTTCACTTTCCATGAAGTGACTAAATCCATAGAGGATTCATTGGCTAAATTCCTCAAAGGATAGCCACTTCCATATGATATACAGTGCCTATCTAACTAAGGCAAGTGACCCCCTGCCAGTTCATCCTAATTTCAGTAAGATCATCCGCAAGGTATCATGAGTAAAAACTGACAAGACATCTTGTCTATTGCCGTGAACCCAATCTGTCTCCCTGCTACCAGTGACTTCATTGAGATTTCAGGGGGGCATTTCCTTCTTACCCAAAGTTCATGTTACTCCACCAGGTTGCTCATCTACTTACATAACTGTTGGCAACCAAGGATTGCTAAGATAAACCGCCTAGCACGGTATATACATATACCCGCCACCTATTGAGATACTACCATTAGAGAGTTATTGGATTCTTTGACTGGCCAGACAGGACTACATTGGATCCCTCTCTCTGGTTACGGCTAATTTTTTCTTTGCCTACTCATACACAAAATAGTCTGGCCTATTCTTTTCACATACTCTAATGTCCTCATACACCTGACAACACTGAGATTACATAACAGTTCTTCACTCAGGGGGTTAACTACTGTAATCTAATTGTTCAATGGCTACTTTCCTCTTGGTAAGGATAGAAGAGACTCCTTTAGCTATGGTAAGCAGCTCTTGTAGGAGAAGTACACTACAAAATCAAACCATTGTTCTCTAGTCTTGGGTAGTGCCATAACCTCTGTACTGGGGATTGTTTCCTGGGATCCCGGGATTTCGTTGCTTTTTTGTCTGGAAAAATTCCTGGGATTTTTTTTTCTTCCCGGAAAATCCCGGCTTTTAAAATATGTGGAAACGCAAAAAATAATACATCTTTAATATTTAGCCGCTATTGCCGTATAAGTGTATATACAGTATTACCTAACACTGTTCTAAACGATTTAAAAGTGAAAAGTGTTCTTTTTTTTCTGCAGAAAAACTATTTCTTATTCGCCTTTGTGACGAAAATAATAATGAAATGTTTGCTTTATACAAATCCGAAGAAAGAGTATGTCAGTCAGACGACCCAGATCAAAGCCGAACAATTAGAGTGAGCAATGAAAAATTTAGGAATTTAGCAGATGTAGAGTATGCTGATGATACTAACCTTGTTAGCAGAATACCGCAGGATTTGCAATGCTTGCTTAGCGAATTGCATGAAATATCAGACGAGGTTGGACTGAAATTAAATAGAAGAAAGACAGAAAGGATGAGAACGGGGTATGCAATGGAAGATGAAATATCATTGGAAAGAGAAAGGATTAATGAGGTAAAATCATTCAAGTATTTAGGAACTAAGATTTCCAATTAACGGTCTTTAGAATTAGAGTTTAGTGAAAGATTGAAAAATGCAAATCAGACAAAGGCTAGGTTAAGTAAAATTTGGAAATCAAATTGCCCGAAACTACATATAAAAATCTGGCTATATATCAGTTTAGAGTGATCGGCGTTACTGTATGGACATGAGTCGTGGTATATGGCAGGACAGGATTAGAAACGAAACTATAAGAGAGATAACTTCAGTGCCATATGTAGACATGATCATGGTGAGGGTTAGATGGAGATGGTTTTGGCATGCTCTTCACACTCCCCATGAGATATTAGGTCACCAAACATTCATTTGGGCTCCACAAGGCACTAGAAGAGTCAGAAGACCCAGACCTGAGGGCCTCCCTCTCGGCAGTTGAGCTCCTGAACGTAGAAAGAGGCGCGAAGTACGCCATGCAGGCTGCTTCGTGGCTTGATCTATGGCTGGGATCCTTGGGCTTCATGGTCCGCTCCCACGATCTTTCGAAGGAGTCAGCCAAGAAGACTTTGGAGTCCTTCCTGTTGTCAGGTATCTGAATTCTTGAGTTCCTGTCGCACCATGTTGTCAACCTGTGGGCGAATGCCATACTCAAGAGAAGGGATACCATCATCGGGTAATTCCATAAGCAGGTGCCGAAGGTGGAAGACACCCAGTTGAGGAACTCCACCCTTGAGGGTTCTTCTCTTTATTCCAGATGAGGTAGAGAGGCCTGCTGAGCGATGGAGGAAATTGTCAAACAATTCTCTCCATGGGGCTATGACATCGAGGCTGTATGGTAAACCTTCCCTATCATCTCAGACTCAGCAAGGACCTTCCTCTTCTCACTCGTCAACTTCTAGGTCCTCCGGACCTTCTAAGGTGTCTAAGCGCCCCTTTCCATCCAAAGGCCAGATAGGGACCAAGTCCTTCAGAGGAAAGAAGGAAGGAAAGGGAGGTGACCAAGGTGGTCACTCCCATTAGGAATGGCATTCCTCCTCACCTACCACTTGTGGAAGGCTGCCTACAGTGCCGCTGGCAAAGGTGGCTGATTCACGGGGCAGAACTCTGGACAGTCAAAGTGATCGCTCTGGGGTATCGCGTCCCGTTCATTCAATCTCTCCCTCCTCTTACTCGGGATCCAGTGCATCTTAGCTTCTATGCGAAGGGACCCGCAAAGGAGCTGGCCCTCTGGGCCGAAGTCCATATCATGCTGCAGGTGGGCGCTCTCCAAGAGGTTGCCAATGGGTCCCCAGGCTTCTACAGTCAAATTTTTCTAGTGAAAAAGGTGACTGGAGGCTGGAGAACAGTCATCAATCTCTCTCCTCTTAACAAGTTTGTGAAACGGACTTGGTTCAGAATGGAAACGACAGACACGTCATTCAAGTGGCTCATCCATGGGACTTCATGTGCACACTTGATCGGAAGGACGCATACTTCCGGATTCCAATCCATCTGTCTTCAAGGAAGTATCTAAAATTCATACACGAGGAAAAGACATATCAGTTCAAGGTTCTATCTTTTGGTCTCGTGACAGCTCCTCAGGTATTCACTAGAGTGTTCACCCTAGTGTCATCTTGGGGTCACAGGAACGGTGTCCATCTTCTCAGATTTCTGGACGACTGGCTGATCCTAGTAGAATCGGAGACAATCCTTCCTCGTCACCAAGATATGCTTCTCGAGTTTTGTCAGGATCTGGGGATCCTGATAATTCATGAGAAGCTTCCGCTGTACTGTCCTGCAGTTCTGGTCCCTCAGCCTCTATAGCAAGAGGCATTTCATCAATGGTGGGACATCATCGACATGTTACACCTGTCCCCCGTTTTGTCTGATGAAAAGACTGCTCAACAAGACCAGAGCATCCAAAGAACTAATGATGATCCTTGCAGCTCTGCTATGGCATCACGCAGAGGGGTTTCTAGACCTCCTGTAACCGCGAGAGCCTCCTCACGACCAGATCTACTTAAACAACCACATGCGAACATCTTTGACAGGACGTGCAGTCCCTTCGACATCACACCTGGAGACTGTCCAGCATCTCTTCTCTCAGAAGGGCTTTTCACGACAAGTTGCGAAGAGAATGTCCTGTTACGTACGTAAGTTCTCAGCCTCAGTCTACCTGGCGGAATGAAGAGTATTCTGTGGTTGGTGTTGTGGAAGGAAT
The DNA here is from genome assembly GCF_036898095.1 of Palaemon carinicauda. Taxonomy (NCBI): domain Eukaryota; kingdom Metazoa; phylum Arthropoda; class Malacostraca; order Decapoda; family Palaemonidae; genus Palaemon; species Palaemon carinicauda. The sequence continues at coordinate 39,280,571 of NC_090746.1, read as the reverse complement.
ATCTCTCCGCTTGATGCCACTATTCCAGTAATAGCGGAGTTCCTTGTATACCTTTGGGAGAAAAAGCTCCTTTCGGTATCAGCGGTGAAAGGCTATCGCTCAGCCTTTAGCCTCGCCTTTAGGTAGAAAGGAGTTGACTTTTCCTATTCGTTTGAGCTTTTTTTTTACTCATACGGAGTTATGAGATCACTTGCCCTCAGTCAGAGATTAGGCCTCCTCCTTGGAACGTGGTTTGCATCTTGAGATCCTTAAAAGGAACTCCTATGAATCATTACGCCATGCAAATGACCGAAACCTCACTTTGAAGACGGCGTTCCTGCTCGCTTTAGCCTCGTCAAAGAGTCAGTGAAATTCATGGCTTCTTGTTTGACATTGCCCATTCAAGAGGATGGGGGGAAGTGACACTTGGCTTTGTCCCCGAGTTCATTGCTAAGACTCAAAATCCGGGGGTATTGGATCATAGATGCGGGCCCTTTCAGATTGCGAGTCTTTGTTCTGTTACCAATGATCCAGATCAATTGTTATCATGTCCAGTGAGGAGTTTGAGATACTATCTTAAACGCACTGCAGCAACACAGCCCTGACAAACTCCTCTGTTTGTTAGCTCAAGGAGAGTACAGAGGAGGATCACCAAGAACACGGTTTCCTACTGGATCTGCCAAGTGATCGAAAGAGCCTTGGCTCCTGATCCTCCCCTGGCTCGCCGACCTAAAGCCCATGATATCAGGGGAATCAGCACTTTCCTGCCTTTCAAATGCAACTTCTCAGGTGAAAGTTAGGCAGGTTAGGATGTCTTCATTCACCTATACAAAATGCAATATTTTTTAATTGCTACTATGGTTTAGAACAAATGTTGATTTGATTTTCTTGTTGAATAAGCTCTGTTTTCAGTTGTTATTTCATAGGTAACAATCAAATATATATAGTAGGTTATTATTGATTTAATAGTTTATAAAAGACATCATAATTTCATTGTTGTATTTATTTAGTGTATAATGTTAATCAAGGAAATGCATAGTGATTGCTAAGAAGAAGTGTAAAACCTAGACTACAGTGACCTGTTAGTGTGCAGGGATGTTAAGTGTCCTAAGGTGTTGAGTTCCCCATTACATTAATTCTTTCCCAAACATTACACAAGCCACCCCACCATGATTTTATGAGTAACCAATTACTGAAGGCTTGTTTCATGTATGTAATGTGACCCTTTCAGAAAATCACTTGTCCATTGATGCATCATCACAGATAACATGATAAAATAAACCCAGAAGTTTAGTTTACCGTTATTTCATAACATTAGTCAACATCTCGGAGAAAGAGAGAGATGTGGTGGGATGTTAACAAAAGCAACTCCCACACCCTTGAATCTTACTACTGACAATAGTCTCCTCAAAACAAACTTTCTACTATTGTAATCTTACCACTGGACTCTTGCACAAAGGGAACAGTAAAACGAAACATGGCCTTAAAACTATATTGCTTACAAATTAAACACAACCAAAAAATCACACTTACCACTAATCATAAACTTAACACTAAAACTAACGAAAATAATAACAACAGACAATATTTTAAATATGGTATAACAGTGCGTGTGGGTACACAGAACTTGCCAATAATCAGAAAAACAATATCCCTTTACCAAACCCAACACCAACAGTCCACACACACAGTATCAAAAACACTTGAAGACTAAAATAAAGCCCTCAACACCAAAACATCAACCATATGCCACAAACCAGCAACAAATAATCACATCTCAACACCAAAACATAACAAGCAAAAACACTTAAATCAATAATATATAGGTTTTTGTGTGGTCACCGTCGTCCACACATGGGCAACAGTCCTAGCCCACTGCCACAATATCCTGGCATAGAGCACCAGCCTACGGCCAATTTCACTGTGCAATCGCTCAAGTCTATATTCTCAGAACAGCACATCTCCATATCCAGGCTAAACCAGTGTCGTCTTCATCGTCATCATCATCTTCCGGAAATTTATCAGGCTTGGTCAGCAACTGCTACAAGAGTTTCCCAAGAGCAGTCTATATCCAAATCATTAAACGTACAGGGTTATCATCAATCTATCTATAAATATGCGGAAGGTAACCAACAGTCCACGGACAAAAACTCCAAAGGAGTCTAAAGGAGGAATTACAGCCTGTAATAAAAAGAAAAACACTCCTAGCTAACTAAACTATCACACTATAATCAAAGATAAATAATAAACTTTCTATCATTCACGACCCTCTTAATGAGAGAATGCCTTGATGAAGTCATTGAGCTTCAGCACGGCATTTCATTCCCATGCTGAATCTTGGTGACGGGCAAGAGGGCTCTCGAACTTGGGGAAATTGCTCCCCCAGTTCGAATCTAAATTTCTCTCTTTCATCTTTTTCTAACTCTTTATATGGCTTCAACCTTCTCCTAATATTATAAACTTTCCTTCATGTTACTGTCCCAACCCTATGAGTAAAATTTCCCATATGTATGTGTATATATTTACATATATATGTGTGTTTATTATTATTTTTTTTTTCTCTTTATGGCATGGATGTTTTTACATCTATTATTGCCACTTGGGCGGATGTTTCTACATCCGGTATTGCTGCCTGCTTTGATGAATGGGAAAGGTGTCACGGTTGGGAGGTGTTTGTGCTTAAAGCTATATGTGAGAGTATTGGATGATCTCAGCCATCCCGAAGATGGTTTGGACCTTTTTGGCGGAACTATTCTCAAGTGTTGGGTCTTCGGAATCCAGGGGGATCCAACGCTTGGGGTAGGACTCTCGGCTTTTGGCCGGAAGCCCGTCATTACAGATATGGGGAGGATGATTCCATAGTTTCTTGGTCTCAGTCCTAACAGGCGGGTTCAGCTTACACCTGTGCCTCTATATCTGTTTTGATGCTATCCTTCAGGTAGGGTATGGAGTGGACCATCTGGGAAGTATACTCTCACTGTGCCGGTAGTGGAGAGTGTAAATCTCCTTCCCAACATGTGATGCCTTAATGTTCTCAAGCAGGTAAATCAAACTTCAAAAAATCACTCTTCTCTCTTCTTTTTTATGATGGAATCTTGTGAAAATGACCCCACCTCCCCTGGATATGCTGACTCGCCCCCGGCACTGTTGACGACCTCTGGCAATTCATTTAAAGAAAACTCCGTTGACGACGTAGGAACTAAAAAGGACTATTCTTTAAACACTCGGAAAAAGGGTAATTTGGGCAACACAGGAAAACTGAAAGTCCTGCACGTTACCCAAATCCCTTTAGAAGCTAATTATGATGTGCTACATGAAATATTTGAGTGTTACGGATCAATAAAAGAAATTAGAATGAAACTTCAAGATGATAATTGGGAATCTTGGTTATCATTTAATTGTCACGAGGAAGCATTTAATGCAAGCTGTAACATTGTTGATATTAAAGTAGGTAATATGAATGTTAAGGGTGCTCTGTGTGATGGGGCACCTAAAGATCTGGATGTCTACAGACCAGCAGACTGGGCTGATAAAGATATAGAGGCAGATATACCATCCCAAAGAAAGCCAAAACCACCAATGTGGCTTCTTGCTCAATCTGTAGGAGGTACGGAAAATTATTTCAAGATATGCAAATTTCTTCAGAGGAAGGTAGGTACGATCGCACCTGGAGATACAGTGGTACCTCTACATACGAATTTAATTCGTTCCACAACCCACTTCGGATGTAGAAAATGATCGGATGTAGAAACGAATTTTCCCATAAGAATACATGGTAATTCATTTAATTCGTTCCTCAGCCTAGAAACCCATAATAAATCTTTAATAAATGGCTACACATAATTACACATAACAATAACATAACTGCATAATATGAAAGAAGCATGTAAAAAAGATAATTATAAAGAAATAATAAATAAAAAATGTGTTTTATTGCCACTTTACCTTAGAGACAGGCCAACGCATGTGTAGGATTTGCTACACCATGAGGGGACGAACGATCGGCGAGAAGGTAGACATGGTGTTAACATGTTCTTTAAATAAATACTCTCTCTCTCTCTCTCTCTCTCTCTCTCTCTCTCTCTCTCTCTCTCTCTCTCTCTCTCTCTCTCTCTCTCTCTCTCTCTCTCTCTCAGAAAAAAATTAATAGACGTCTCTAACACTAACAGTGAAGAAGAACAAGAGAGTCTCTCTCAGAAAAAAATAAATAGACGTCTCTAACACTAACCGTGAAGAAGAACAAGAGAGAGAGAGAGAGAGAGAGAGATTAAACAAAAATGAGAGATTAAACAAAAATGTGTTGTGTACATATAATTTTTAACAGCGCTAACGAGTTGAAAGACAGTTAAATGTAACTAAAAACAATATCAGCGAATCTGAATTCCTTTATTAAATAAAACAAATATTGATACAAACACACTCGTGTGCGTATGCGCAAACACACACACACACGCACGAGGAGACACGATCGGCGAGGAGGTAGAGATGGTGACTGCGATAACATACCGTAACTTACACTACAGAAATTTTAATCTAACTTAGTTTATTTTTATTTTTTTATTTTGATATTTCATATTTTTTACATTTTTTTTTTTCTTTTGATTTTTTATTTTCATCACTTTCAGTGACGAGTTACGGTATGTTATCGCAGTCACCATCTCTACCTCCTCCCCAACCGTCTCTCTTACTGCGTAGCAATTTTTGCACCTGTGTGTGTGTTTGTGCATATGCACATGAGTGTGTTTGTATCAATATTTGTTTTAGTTAATAAAGGAATTCAGATTAGCTGTTATTACTTTCTTAGTTACATTTAATTGTTTTTCAACTCGTTGACGCTGTTAAAAATTATATGTACTCTAAACACATTTCTGTTTAATCTCTCTCTCTCTCTCTCTCTCTCTCTCTCTCTCTCTCTCTCTCTCTCTCTCTCTCTCTCTCGGAAAAAATAATAGACGTATCTAACACTATAACAGCGAAGAAGAACGAGAGAGAGAGAGAGAGATTTTATTTAAAGAACATGTTAATGCTATGTTTAGAGAGAAACAGAAAAAGAGAGAAGTCTTATTTAAAAGAGCTTGTTAATGCTATCATGGTTTTCTTTGCTTCACTTTTTTGTTTCTTTCTGTTCATCACGCTGGGCCTTCTCACAAATGATCGTTACCAACAATCTCTTTGTCCTTTATCCCTATCAACAAAAGGCGTTCTATCTCTTCCAGGGTATTGCTAAGATGTCTTGTAATAATGGTGATCCCCTTCGATGGTTATTTGCTTTAATGGCTGCCTTCACCTTGATGATCCTCGAGATCATAGGCCTATTCCGGCCATATTGTTTAGCCATACAGTATCACTCACATGCACACTGCTCTCATGTTTTTCTATAATTTCTTGCTTCAATTCTAATGAAAGAATTGCCTTCTTCCTGTACTGAAACTTAGCTTCTTAGGCACCATGATTATAGGTAAAATCAAAAAGGAAATGTTAGAAAAGTAAGAAAATAAGCACTGTTAATAACAGACCAAACAGAGGACAACCACACGATACACAAGAATAGAGAACTGAGCACTCGACGCTCAATGGCGTAATGTTTACTTCGTGTGACGAAATAAAATTCGGGTGTAGAGTCAAAAATTTGCTCGAATTTTACTTCGGATGTTGGAAAATTCGGATGTAGATACGTTCGTGTGTAGAGGTTCCACTGTATATCTCGATTCAGGAAGAAAAGTTTCTTGATAAAGGCCAAGTCATACACACAGTCTGTTATACTGTCTAATTTGAAGACAGTAAATGATGATATAAAAGTGGACATCAAACCCCATCTAAACTTTAGCTATGAAGGGGAGTGGTTTTTAATAGGGATCTGTATGAATTTACTGAAGAGGAGATATTGGCCATGTGTCCCCTATCAGTGTGGAAAGTACATAAAGTACCTGGAACATCAATGATTGTTCTTACTTTCCAGGATGCTGATGTACCTTTCCACATAGACATAGAAAACGAAAGGATCAGAGTTCAACCTTTTAAGCAGAAGCCACTGCAATGTTATAATTGCTTTAAATTTGGACATCTTTCCAAAGTTTGCAATAATGAAAAAATTTGTAATACTTGCTCCAAAATTTACCATGGGGATTGTACACTTGAGGCAAGGTGCTTAAACTGCAACTCTAATCATAAATCTAATGATAGGAGCTGCCAGTTTTATAAGTTAGAAGAGGCTGCCCTCAATAAATCAATTATTGAACATGTAAGCGTGGGGCATGCCAAGAGATTATTAAATAAATCTAATACTTATGCAAAAACATTAAAAACAGGAGAAAAAGTTCCTCGGGAATCATCTCACCCACCTACTACTGTAGGTAGTTCTCGAAAAAGGAATTCACAATCTATTGATAAAGTGCTGCATAAGACAAGAACATCTCCTCCTAAAGATTTATCATTGAGTATCAACAAAAAGACATTGCCCACCACTATCAAACCTTTGTCCCCCATTACAAAGGATAGTACTAACCTCTCCCAGGCCATATCCTTGCCTGATTTAATGGAGATTCCACCTGACACCAAGTTATCAGGTGTACCTGTAGTGGGGAAGGTACAAAAACCTGGTAACTTGCAACCTATTAATCGTAAAAGAGAGAGACCTCCATCTCTCTCACCCCCTTCCATAAGAAATACTAGAATTATGACATCAAATAAATATGATGTTTTGTCTGTTGATGTTGGCGATCAACCAGAAGACAATTTAAATAAATCAGAAATTCAAGTTGAGGTCCACCATCCCCCTCAACAAATATATAAAAAAGATACAAAGAAAAGCTCCAACGTAAAACCCAACATAACAAGACCATCTCTGAAGAAACCTACAAGTAATAATGTTAGATTAAAAACTACTAACGGGAAGACCTCACCGAAGACGTCTTCCAGAAATAATCCATAGTTTTCTCCTCCATTTTGCAATGGAACTGTCAGGGTTTGAGGGCGAAATATGAAGAACTTAAGCTCCTAATTCATGAGCATTCCCCCATAATTGTATGTGTACAGGAAAGTATGCTTGATTCTAACACTCCTAGTCCTCGAGAGTATGTTAGCTATAGAACACCATATAATCAACAAGCAGGGAGCCATGGCGGAAGTCTCATGTACATTCGTCGAGATGTTCCCCAAATACCCATGTCTATACGTACAACCCTGCAGGCAGTTGTTGTACAAATTGATATAGGGAGAAAATATACTATATGCCCTCTGTACTTACCTCCAAATGATGATATTTTATATGATGATTTAGCAGAAGTTATTCAACAACTCCCTCAACCTTTTCTCTTACTGGGAGATATGAATGGTAGACATCCTTTATGGGGTGATGTTTTGGCCAACACAAGGGGCAATATTATCTCATCAATTGTGGAGAATGAGGAAGTGGGGCTCCTTAATACAGGAGAGCCCACGCACTTCCATGTTCAGACAGGTACTTTGTCATGCATTGACCTTTCAATTGCAAGCTCTAACTGCCTTCTTGATTTTGATTGGAGGACATTAGATGATTGGCATACTAGTGATCATGCACCAATCATTATAAACACTAACAAGGGTCCACCTTTGCAAAGATCGCCACGTTGGAATCTAGACAAGGCAGACTGGGTTAAATTTTCTGAGCTAAGTGAAATCGATGGGAGAGCAGAACAGTTTGAAAGTATTGATGATGCTATAGATCTGCTGAATGGAACTCTTCATACAGCAGGAGTCAATTCAATTCCCAAAACAACAGGGTTATTCAAACGACGACCAGTCCCGTGGTGGTCTTCAGAACTAACTGCACTCCACAGAGCCACAAGAAGATCTCTAACACGATTGCGTAGACTCCGAGCTGATGAGAATTTAATTATGTACAAGAAATGTAGAGCACAGTTCCGTCGTGCCATGAAAGAAGCAAGGCGCCAGTCATGGATGTCTTTTGTTTCCTCCATTAAGAGTAGAACACCACCATCTTCTGTGTGGAGGAAAGTAAAAAAGATAGCTGGCAAATTCACCCCCAACCCACCACCAGTGTTGAAGGTGAATGGCCAGTATGTAACTGAAGCAAATGAAGTTAGCAATGCCTTGGCTAATCATTTTTCAAATGTATCCAGCAAGTGTGAAGGAGCCCCTGGTCACCAGTATAGGAGCACTGGAGAAAATAAAATTTTAAATTTTGCAACAAGAAGGGAAGAGTCGTATAATTCTCCTTTCACTGAAAGAGAATTTGATTCCGCACTTGCTCATTGCAACGATACAGCCCCTGGACCCGATGGAATTCCATATGCAATGATTAAACATGTACATTTTAATACAAAGCTATTTATTTTAAGCATTATTAATAGAATATGGCATGATCATAGTTACCCAAGTGTTTGGGAACTAGCCATTATTTTAGCCTTTTTAAAACCCGGTAAAGACAAGATTTTAGCAGCAAACTATCGTCCTATTGCATTGACATCTTGTTTATGTAAAATCATGGAGAAGATGGTCAATGCAAGGCTGATATGGTACTTTGAAAATAAAGGTATTTTATCACCGATTCAATGTGGATTCCGAAAAATGCACTCAACGACTGATGTGTTGATACGACTTGAGTCTTCTATTTGTGAAGCCTTTGCTTCCAAACAGCACCATGTTACAGTATTTTTTGACCTTGAAAAGGCATATGATACCACATGGAGATATGGTATTCTTAAAACCATTCATGAATTGGGATTGAGAGGAGAGCTGCCACTATTTATTCAGGCATTTCTTTCACGTAGAGTTTTTCAAGTGAGAGTGGGGGAAACTCTATCAGAGAGTAAGTGCCAGGAAGAAGGAGTTCCTCAGGGTAGTGTGCTGAGTGTAACCCTTTTTGCACTAGCAATTAATGGGATATACTCAGCCATTCCCCAGGATGTTCTCTCAACATTATTTGTGGATGATCTCTCAATATCATTTGCTGGCACTAGAATGGCAATGGTTGAGAGAAAAATCCAACTCTCTATTGATAAAATTATCCAGTGGGCTGACATGAATGGATTCAAGTTCTCGACAAGTAAAACTACCATTGTCCATTTTTGTCGTATCCGGGGAGTACATCCAGACCCGGATATATACATTAAAGGTCAACGGATACCATGTGTATCGGAAACCAAATTTTTAGGTTTGATATTTGACTGTAGACTTACCTGGGTTTCTCACCTAAAAGCGCTAAAAGCTAAATGTGTTGAAGCTCTGAATATCTTAAAAGTATTGTCCCATACATCATGGGGGGCTGACCGCAATGCTATTTTAAAATTATACAAGGCCTTGATTTTTTCCAAAATTAGTTATGGTTGTGAGGTATATTCTTCAGCCACCCTAAGCCGGTTAAAAATATTAGATTCGATACATCATGCAGGTATTAGATTGTCTACTGGAGCTTTTAAAACCTCGCCTATCCCAAGTCTCCTTGTTGATGCTGGAGAGTTACCTCTAGACCTTTACCGAATGTCTTCCATTCTTCGGTATTGGTTTAGATTGCAAAGACTCCCTAACTCTCTAGCCTTTCAGACTGCAAGCCTTGTAAGACAAGCATCATACTTTGAGTTGCACCCAAAATCTCCTCAACCTTATGGCTTTCGGGTGAAACGATTATTAAATAGTCTGGATATAATTAGAAATAAGATACTTCCATTCAAGGTATCAACAACGCCTCCATGGAAGTTACCAGAGATATCGTTTTGTAAATATTTTATTGGAGATAAGAAGAATATGTCAGACCTAGAAGCCAGGTCTCTTTTTAATGAACATGTTAAAGAACATAGAGGATCAACTTTTATCTATACTGATGGCTCCAAATCTGATGCTGGCGTTGGATTTGGAGTACATAGTAATGGTTTTAATTGTAGAGGTGCACTTCCTCTGACCGCTTCCATATTTACTGCCGAACTGTATGGCATATTAACTGCTATTGAGAAAATAGCGTTGGAGAAGGAGGGTAATTTTACAATTTTTAGTGATGCAAGGAGTGTCCTTCAAGCTATGGAAGTTTTTAATTCTAATAACCCTCTAGTTTTAAAGATTTTAGAATGGCTTTTCCTTATTGGACGGAGAGGTATAACAGTTCAATTTTGTTGGGTTCCAGCACATGTAGGTGTGTCCGGGAATGAGAAGGCAGATTCACTGGCTAAGGAGGCTGCATCCGAGTTGCTGCCAAGAAGATATCCCATTCCCTGTAATGATTTTTTACCTGACATCAAGAAATTGGTTTGCAATAAATGGCAACAGCAATGGGATAGTCAAGATGGCAATAAGATGAGGGAAGTAACAAATGACATATCTCCTTGGAGGTATAATATGATGCCCCGAAAATGGGAGACGTCTCTTTGTCGTCTCCGTATTGGTCACACTCGGTTGACACATGAGTTTCTGCTGAAGGGCCAACAGCAACCGTATTGTGACAACTGTGTAGTACCTCTAACAGTAAGGCATTTGTTGACCGAATGCCCCAATTATAATAGATATTTGTTTGAGGCTCAAGGTGAGGGTGGCAGGTTCATCCTTGCCAAGATTCTTGGAAATGATGTGTCCTACCATGCAAGTGGCATTTTTAGATTTCTTTCAGAAGCAGGTCTTCTGAAAAATATTTAACTTTTATGACATTCAATTTTTTATGATTTTAATTGAATACTCTTTAATTTTTTATTTTATTTCATTTTTTACTTTTGTATATATAAATTAAATGTTACCGGCGTCAATGACCTTAGATGTCAGGATGCCTGAAAACTTTAAATCATTCATTCATTCTATCATTCACGAACGCGCCTAACAAAGATAAATGAAAACACTGTACTTACGCTTATATAAAAAAATCACTTCCATGTTGGTTGGTCGATGAACAAAAGAAAATAATCCAGCATTTGGGACACAACTGACTCCTGCTGCAGTCAAATATAAAATGCATATGGTCAAGACATTCACCACTGCCTTAACCTAGCTAAAAAATGTAAATAAACAACCTCAATTATACCAACAGTCTTTCCCACTACAAACAATCATTACATTAACTACCCCTCGTTCGGTGGCGTGCGTCGCGGACACGCGCACACGCATACCCGCATTCGCTTGTGCTCTCTCTCGATTTGGCAAAACCAAAGCAAAGAAAATAAAATTAATCCTCCACAGGAGAGTTATGAGGAGTTACACAGATTTGGGATGTCTCAAAGACTTTTCCATCCATCCGAGGAAACTCCATTTGCTCCTGAGCAGAGCGAATTAGTTTAAAAATTTAGAGGCTTTTTATGATGTCTAACTTATGGTGGAAATGTGCTCCATGTATTTTTTTATTTGTTCCGTAGCTGGAATACAAACCACGCTATTTAATAGGGGTATTACTTTCGGCGTAGCTGAAATAACGAGCCATTAATTTTAACGAGGGTTTACTACCCACACCGCTAGTTAGCGGGGGTAGGGGAGGGTAGCTTGCTACCACCCCCTCTCACACACCTGTGCTTGAGCTCACTTTGCTCTCGGCTCGGATGGTAGTCGGACGTGTCCGCTTTCATCCTCGCCGTCATTTGGCAGCTATCTAATGCTTTTTTGCTTTTTCTTTTCTAGTTTTGTGTGTGAAGTTGGCCTCTGCTAATGTGCGCACCTGCCCTTGGTTTCCCGACCGCCCCTGTGGAACATTCATGTCGGCGGTTGAGACCGATCCTCACGCCCTTTGCCCTTCCTGTAGGGGCCAACGGTGTGATAGCAATAACAGGTGAAGTTAGTGTAGGGATTGGTCTACCTCCCAGTGGGAGAGGTTTTCGCGACGACGGAAGAAGAAGTCCAAACGGGATATTTCTCCTTCGAAGGTTTCTTTGAAAGGAGAAAAACCCAAGGCCTCTTCTTCCGTTGCCCAAACCTCCTCCTAAGCTCCCACTCGATCTGTCTCTTTCGAGAGACTGTCGAGTGGTAGCGTAGACCGATGTACTGTTTACCAAACTCGGGGCTCGAGAGATGACGTTGCTTCCCCTAGCGAAGCAGCTCCACCTCTCCCCCCGGGGGAGGATATGTCACTAATTCCCCTTCTTCAGCTTTGGTCCTCCTTGGGGCTTGAGGGTTCGCCCTCCAAGGAGGTTTTACTTGACTACATCCGATTGGGTGTCGCTGTCAAGCAATCGCCGTTATCGACAGAGGTTGATCCTCTGTCTCTTGTCGACATTGTGGTGTCAGAGGTATGCAATGCGGTATCACCCATCACCTCTGCCTCTTCAAACCCTACGGTAGCTGACGGCTTAGTTTCTCCCGTTCCTGTTCAACCAACGAGGGAGAAACTAAGTCCAACAGTCTCTCCTGCTAGTGTTTCTTCCTCTCCTGCGCGCCAGCAGTCTCCCGCGCGCGACTCCCGGTATTCTCCCTCGCGCAAGCACCAATACTCTCCCTCGCGCGAGTGTCAATATCCTCCCGCGCGCGAGACTGCTGAACTACGAACGGCAAGGTCGCCATCGCCTCATTCCCCTCCCCGCAAGCGCATACCAGCACGCATTGTGGGAGAAGGGAAACATCTAGAGGGGTCCAGGATCCCAAAGCCTTTTCAGGCGAACCCACCAATGTTGAGAACTCCTCCCAGGGATCCTTCAATTCCTGTCCCTTCAAGGGGTATGTCTGACAGCGCATCTGTCAGCCAACAGCCCTAGTTCGGTGCACTAATCAGAGCCGTAACGAAGGTTTTCAAGCCTTTCTTCTCTGAATTGGGGCACAGATCCTTTGGGTGCTTCCATCCCTTTGAAGAGAAAAAGAGGAGTTCCGGACGCGGTAACTTCTCCTAGGGCAAAATTGACTCTACGCAAGCCCTCGAGGCAGGTTCCCACAGACTGTCTCTCCTTCCCCTTCAGACGAAGATTTCCCGTCCTCAGGGAATCACACAACGAGAGACTTTCCCCCGTCGCACCAATGAGAAAAACCTCTCCTCGCATCAAGATGTATTCTCAGGTGGAGACTGAAAGGAACATGCCATCCTCATCAATGTTGGAGTCCTACATTCTTCCCAGGAAGGAATCTAAGGATTAAAACTTTATCGAAGTCCCCTTCTAGGACCAGGATGGAGCCAGCTAGCCACTCGGAGAACGTCCGCGACTCTCCCCAAGAAGAGCCTTTGGGAACAGGAGACTTTGCTGCAAGTCCTACAGCAGGATAATAATAATATAATAATAATAATAATAATAATAATTCTTTATTTCCAATTTATACATTGGGTATTAATATCCATGTTAAGGATAATACATAGCATCAAGTACACAGAGAAACTAAACATAATATAAAAGTTTTAAAAGTATTGATAAAAAAATATACGTACTCAAAATAATAATAATAATAAAAATAAAAGCATTTAAAACTAAAATCATGAGTCTTATAAAAGTCAGGAGAAAAACAAAATGTATAATAGTTCTAAAAGTATTGATAGAAACATATGCATTTAAAACGTTAAGAGCATAAAAAACCGTATTATTAGAACGTTAAAAGTATTGATAGAGATACAAGTTGCTAAAACAATGAAAACCATAAAACATCATAAAAATCTTTAAAGCTCTTAGGTAAAATTAAACTAACACATTAAAACATTTTTAAATAGAGACATAAATATAAGTAGCTAGAATATTAAATGTTAGATATAATATAAAGATCAAAATACCATTTAAAAGAAGTTTCTTTAATTTGTATTTAAAAGACGGTAACGAATTAGTTTCCTTTAAAGACCCTGGTACACTGTTCCAAAAATGTTAAAAGTATAGATAGAAATATAAGTTGTTAAAACATCGAAAACCATAAAACATCATAAAAATCTTTAAAGCTCAAAGGTAAAATTAAACTAACACATTAAAACATTTTTAAATATATATATATAAATATAAGTAGCTAAAATGTTAAATGTTAGATATATAAAGATCAAATACCATTTAAAAGATGTTTCTTTAATTTGTATTTAAAAGACGGTAACGAATTAGTTTCCTTTAAAGAGACTGGTATACTATTCCAAAAATGGGGACCCCTCACTGTCATCTCTCTCGATCCCATATCAGTTCGAACTCTCCTTTCGAACAAATCATTAGCCTGTCTGGTAATGGAGTTTACAGTCTGAAGATTATATAGCCACTCTGGTAAAATGCCTCTTAAGATCTTAAAAATTAAAATACATACATCATATCTGTATTTCTCTTTCATCTTTAACCATCCTAGTTTTATTAGATGCGGAGTGATATGATCATATTTACTCACCGTCCCAAGGGCTACACGAGCTGCAAAATTCTGTAGTTTTTGTACTTTACTCAGGTGCTTATTATTCGCTGACCCCCAGACAGTGAGACAATAATTGATCAAGCTTAGAGCTAAAGATTGTACTACAATTAAGCGTGTTTCGGGTACAAAATAATTTTTCACTCTATTCAAATATATTAAGGTTCCCATAACTTTCCTGTGAATCTTGTCTATGTGTGTCTCAAAAGTCATATAATTGTCGAAGTAAACCCCAAGGTTCTTAACACTGCTTAGGGGTTTGATTTGACTGCCTTCAAAATTTATTGTCAGATTCGGATTAATGCGATTTAAATATTGCCTTGTTCCTATAAAGATACTTTGTGTTTTCGCAGTATTTAATAACAAACCATTTTTTTGAAAGTAAACTTTGGCCATAGATAATATGTTGTTAGCTCGTTCCACGATAGCTTCTACATCGTTACTATCACCTTCAATAAGAATTTGCGTATCATCAGCATATTGAACCACAAAGCAGTGGGGCAGGTAATTAACTAGGTCATTAACGAATATAATGAATAAAATTGGTCCCAGAATTGAACCTTGTGGAACTCCAAATGATACTAGTTTGGTGGAAGAAATAGTATTTTTTATTTTAACAATTTGATGGCGGTTGCTAAGATAACTTCGAAACCAGGCTGTATCAATGTTCAACATTTCGCATTTTCTGAGTAAAATTTCATGACTAACACTATCAAAAGCTTTTGATAGGTCCAAAAGCAAAAGTAGAGAAATCTTCTTATTTTCCATATTGTTGTATATTTTATCAGATATCTGGAGTAATGCAGTCTCAGTAGATAATTTTGGTCTAAAACCATGTTGAGTTTTGGAAAGAAGCTTATGCAATTCTAAATATGAGGTTAATTGTTCAGCAACTATTTTTTCTAGAATTTTTGACAGGACAGGCAGCAGTGAGATGGGCCTGTAGTTGCCCACTAAATCTTTATCTCCACTTTTATAGACAGGGACTACATACGGAATTTTCCACATTTCAGGAAAAACATTAGTTACTATTGATGTATTAACGATGATCGTAAGATAAAAAGCTGTTACGAATAATGAATCTTTTATAAAACGGAGAGAGATTCCATCTGGTCCACAGGCATTGGTCTCTTTCATATTTTTAATAGTTAAAATCACAGTCTCGCAATCAACAGGTGAGGGTCTAAAAACATGTAAATTGTCATTAGAATTATCAATCTGATTGATATCTTGCAACAGGATATCAGTATTTGCCAAATCCTCTTGAGATTTTTCAAATGTCCTTTTTCCTACACCGGAAAAAAATTCGTTAAAATGTTCTGTTTTGGTTAATACATCCTCGCTGTTTTCAGTTAACTCAAAATCATTATTAGTAACTTTCGAAAGCATCTTTTTGGCAGTTTTCCATGTAGCTGAGATATCATTTATATTTTTTTCAAATTCATTGTTGTAATGTTCTTTACGACTAGCGTCAATGACTAATTTAACTGTCTTTTTCTTATCTCTATAATTCTCCCTAAGTAGTTCATTATAAGGATCTTGTTTCAGAAAACTTTGTATTTGATCTCTTTCTTTTATCGCAGACCTTATTTGCTCTGATATCCAAGGGGCTGGGGGGCGTACTAATTGTCTTGTCACAATGGGAGCGCAAGTATCAATGCATAGGTTCATGACGTTAGTTAATGTATTAACTTGAATACTTACGTCATCTGTATGCAAGATAGTGTTTAGAGTGTTCACTTCATTAAGTAGTAAGTTACAATATGTATTCTGTAAGAGTCAGAACATGCGTTTTGGCAAGTTCTGACTCTAATGAGGGCTCTCAACGGGTTTTCCGACCCAGAGATCCCTCCCCGAGAGGGCAAGGACACGGTCTTGGACCGTTTCTTTGGTACTCAGAAACCATCCAAGACCAGTGCAGCACTGCCCTGGTCTCAGGGGGTTAAGAGTACCAGGGACAAGATCTCTCTAAAGCTCTCCGAGATCTCCTCCAACCGTTCCAGTGCCACCAACAAGCTCCTTCCAACTCTATGCGTACAGCTCTTCCTCTTCACCACTCGCTGGAAGAGCTTACCAGGGGAGTCCCTCTTGAGAGACTCTCCAACCGGCCGGTCTCATTCTCAGCAACCGAGATCCTTAACCAAGAGAAAGTTGTGAAGTGTGGTGTGCAAGCCACTTCGTGGCTCGACATCTGGTTGGGGACCTTAGGTATCCTGATATGTTCTGAGGATTTCTCCAAAGAACATACCAGGAAAGCTATGGAGACTTTTCTTCTCTCAGGTACTCGCACGATCGAGTTTCTGGCCCACCAAGTCTCGAACTTGTGGGCAAATACCATTCTGAAACGTCGGGATGCAGTGGCTGAGAGATTCCATCAGAAGGTCCCTAGCACCGAGATCAATAGGCTCAGACATTCCTCTCTAGGAGGATACATTTTGTTTGAGCCTAAGGATGTGGAACATGCTGCTGAGAGGTGGAGGAAGTCTCATCAAGACTCCCTCCTTCATAGGGCTTTAACATGTAAGCCCTATAAGCCTCCAGCACCACAGCAGTCCCGTCCAGTCAAGACCGCTAAAACAACGACAGCAGCGAAGACCTTGGTGTCTAAGCCCTTTCCTGTCAAAGGAAGGAAAGACAAAAAGTCCTCCAGGGGAGGCAAGAATCCTAGAAGGAGCAGCCGAGGCCACAAACGCTAGGATAGGCAGTCCCCCTGCATGTCCACCAGTGGGGGATGCCTACAAAGTTGCTCAAACAGGTGGAAGCAACTCGGGGCCGATTCCTGAACAATCTCCGTGATCACTCTAGGATATCGCGTCCCGTTCATAACATCTCTACCTCCCCTGACGACGAATCCAGTGTCATTGAGCTCCTTTGCCATGGTATTGGCAAGGGGGCAAGCCCTTCGGGCAGAAGTTCAGACCCTGTTGAAGAAGGGCGCTCTCCAAGAAGTCCTCGACGAATCTCCAGGCTTCTTTAGTCGATTCTTTCTTGTAAAGAAGGCGTCTGGAGGCTGGAGACCAGTCATCGACCTCTCAGCTCTGAACAAGTTTGTCAAACAAACTCCGTTCAGCATGGAGACAGCGAACACGGTCAGACTAGCAGTAAGACCGCAAGACTTCATGTGCACACTGGACCTAAAGGATGCGTACTTCCAGATCCCAGTTCATCCGTCTTCAAGGAAGTACATAAGATTTAGCCTAGACAACAGAAAGTACCAGTTCAAGGTGCTGTGCTTCGGTCTCTCCACAGCACCACAAGTTTTTACCAGAGTGTTCACCCTAATATCATCTTGGGCACACAGGATTGGCATCCGTCTCCTCCGTTATCTGGATGACTGATTAATCCTAGCAGACTCGGTGTCAACCCTTCTTCAACACCGAGACAAACTTTTGAGACTTTGCCAAGATCTGGGGATCATGGTAAATCTCGAGAAGTCCTCACTGCTTCCCACTCAAAGACTAGTATACCTAGGCATGATTATAGACACCAATCTCATCAAAGCCTTCCCATCAGACGACAGGATAGCAAGGCTGAGGAAGGTCGCAAGACCTTTTCTCAGACGAGAAGAACTTCCAGCCCAATTGTGGTTACGTCTCCTCGGTCATCTTTCATCGCTGGTCCGTCTAGTTCCCAACGGTCGCCTCAGGAAGAGATCCCTCCAGTGGCGACTCAAGTCCCGGTGGAATCAAGGGTACGATTCCCTAGACATCCAGATCCCCATGGGACCTGCGGAACTGACGGATCTCCAGTGGTGGGCGGCAGACGAGAACCTACGAAAAGGAGTGGATCTTCTCGTCCTCCCTCGGGATTTGATGCTGTTTTCGGATGCTTCTAAAACAGGGTGGGGGCCCCACGTGCTGCACCACACAACCTCAGGCCTCTTGGTCAGAGTCAGAAAAGTACCTCCATATAAATCTCCTAGAGATGAAGGCCGTCTTTCTGGCCCTTCAACAGTTCAATCAGTACCTGGCAAGTCCCTCTGTGGTGGGGACGAGCGACAACACCACAGTAGTAGCCTACATCAACAAACAAGGAGGTACTTTTTCACAGCAACTATCCCATCTAGCAGTAGAGATACTGAGATGGGCCGAAGTCCACTTGATACCACTATCGGCATGCTTCATTCCTGGCAAAAGGAATGAGCTCGTCAACAATCTGAGCAGAGCTTCTCAGATAGTGAGTACCGAGTGGTCTTTGGATCATCTAGTAGACAACAAAGTCCTGACTTGGTGAGGTTCGACTGTGGTTCTTTTCGCAACGGCCCTGAACTTCAGGCTCCCGCTGTACTGCTCCCCAGTCCCAGACCCCAAGGCTCTCTGGCAAGATGCTTTCCAACAACGGTGGGATAACATCGACGTTTACGCCCTTCCCCCGTTCTGTCTGATGAGGAGGGTACTCAGCAAGACCAGAACATCGGTCAATCTTTCAATGACCCTTATAGCTCCGCTATGGCATCACACTGAATGATTACCGGACCTTCTGCAACTCCTAACGGAGCTACCAAGAGAACTCCCTCCACAACACAATTTACTCAAACAACCACATGCCAACATCTTCCACAAAGCCGTATGTTCACTACGACTTCACGCCTGTAGACTATCCAGCATCTCCTCTCTGAGAGAGGATTTTTGCAACAAGTTGCTGTCAGGATGTCTGGACACCTGTGAAAGTCTTCGGCAGCAGTTTACCAGGTAAAGTGGGAAGTCTTCTGTGGTTGGTGTCGTGGAAGGGTATCTCTCCACTCGATGCCACTATTCCAACAATAGCGGAGTTCCTCGTGTATTTGCGAGAAGATATGCGTCTTTCAGTCTCGGCAGTGAAAGGCTAAAGCTCAGCCTTAAGTCTAGCCTTCAGGCTGAAAGGAATGGATGGACATTTCTTCATCGCTAGAACTCTCCCTACTCATACGTAGTTATGAACTTACCTGCCCTCAGTCGAAAGTGAGAACTCCCCCATGGAACGTGGTTCGAGTTCTCAGGTCTCTTAAGAGACCTCCCTATGAACCATTACGCCAGGCATCAGATCGCCAGCTAACTTGGAAGATGGTGTTCCTGCTAGCTTTGCCCTCGGCTAAGCGAGTCAGCGAACTTCATGGTCTCTCGTTTGACATCGCCCATTCAAGGGGATGGGGGGAGGTAATGTTCAGCTTTGTCCCTGAGTTTATTGCTAAGACTAGGAATCCTGGAGTGGCAGATCCTCGATTCGACTCCTTCCGGATTTCTAGTCTCCGTACTGTAACAGATGACCCAGACCATCTCTTACTATGCCCAGTAAGGAGCCTGAGGCTGTACCTCAAAAGAACAGCTGCAGCCCGTCCTCATGTACCAGCTCTATTCATCAGCATAGGAAGGACTAAGAGGAGGGTCACCAAGAACACCATCTCTGCATGGATTCGTAGAGTCGTTGACCTGGCCTTGAATCCAGACCCTCCTCCATCACGTCGCCCTAGAGCACATGATGTCAGGGCCATAGGTACGTCCCTGGCCTTCAAAAGAAATTTTTCAGTGGCGCAGGCTCTTTAATCTGGGTCGTGAAAATGTCAAACAACATTCACATCCCACTACCAGCAAGACGTGACCCACAGGACACTCGATACGTTCGCTATCGGCCCTGTGGTGGCTGCACAACAGCTGGTTTAAAACCTCACGCTCCTTATTGGACAAGTAGCAGAAGGTTGAGGGCATTGTTACCCAGTTTTAGTCTGCATGAGTGAAAAGGTTTGAATGGCCCTTATTCTTTTCTTCATCATCCCCTCTCTTGGGGAAAGCAGCATCCTGGGTTCTCTGCATAGCTGACCTCAAACCACTGCAGGTAAACCATGCTCACTTCTGTTCCTAGCATTAAGATTAATACTGTTACGTCCCCATACCCTAACAAGGTGGTATTGGGAGAGTCCTAGTCTACAAGTTTCCATCTTAAGAACTTCAGAATAACTTCCTAGGACTAGTCACACTTCTTCATACCTTCACGCACAGCTTGCGTAGGCCGCAGTCCTTGTGTAGCAAGGTTCTTGCGAGGTGCAGCGACTCCTTATTTCTTGGGTACTTACACACTCAAATAACAAGCCCCCAGGCAAAGCCAAAAGTCAAACTGGCTGGGACATCCACCCTTCCTAATGGGTGAGTTACCCCTATTAAATAGCGGGGTTTGTATTCCAGTTACGAAACAAATGACAAATTCGTAGATAATTTGTATTTTTCCTAACTATACAAACCTTCGCTATTTAACCAAACTTGCCCGCCAGCCCTATCCCCCTTGAAGCCCTACCTCCAAGCAAAGTGAGCTCAAGCATAGGTGTGTGAGAGGAAGGGGTGGGGGGGAGCTAATCTCCCCTACCCCCGCTAACTAGCAGTGTGGGTAGTAAACCCTCGTTAAAAATTAATGGCTCGTCATTTCAGCTACGCCAAAAGTAATACCCCTATTAAATAGCTAAGGTTTGAATAGTTAGGAAAAATACAAATTATTAACGAATTTGTCATTTGTATATTTAAATATTACCATATTGAGTGAGTGGCGTTTGTTTGTTTCCGAAAGATTTAGATTTTTCAGTCAGGACAAAATACATTGCCAGTCATTAAAAAATTGATCATTTCTGTCAACAAGCAGTTCGCAAGAATTGTATAGTGAAAAAACAACAAATACTGTATATCACATAATTATAAATTAGAATCATTATAATGATAGAATTCAGAAAGTATGAAATTATATTGAATTTGTTCCCACTTAATTTTCCATGCTTCCCCCACCATCATACCCCTCATAGCTCTAACAAGTGCTATTAAGATAGAAGAATGGTTCAAAGTTTGAGTAACAATGAAGGGGATACATCTGATGAAGGGATTCAGGGACTCTTCAGGTCAGAATTTGTTACATCTTAATGCCCCTCAGTCTACAGGGAATGAAAATGTTTGGTATCTTCTTTCTGCAAACTATGAAAAACATATGGATTTTTTTGTTATCCTTGTCTTTGGACAAAGGCTAGGCATTATGCATGATAAGCTCACCCTTTTTACTCATAAGTTGGGACCAGACCATGTTTAACACCCAATCTGCATATGAGTTCAGCCCCTAGATTGTCTCACAGGTCATGCTATCAACAACTCCAACCCCTTGAATGCCTTAACCATTCTTTTTGAAGAGGCTGATAAGCGAGATGCTTTAGGGGCAAGCTCTGACGGTCCCACAGAAGACTTCTACATGATTAACACTGGCAAGTCCTCTTTTCAAAGGCCACAGACTGGCAACAAGGTGCCACATGCCAGTGAAAATGGATCTTTGTTTCAGGGGGTGGACGGTCTGTTTTACTTCCAAACCAGGAGGCATATGCCCAAGGTCAAAGACATTGTCTAGTGGACTTTGATATAACTGCAATTAGAACCTGAAATGCTTTGTTTGCCACCTTTGAAGTGGATAAACTTATTCCTACTATAAATGTGTATTATAGCATGAGAGAGGATCAGGCCTCAGGAAAATTGGCTAACATTTCAGACTAGAGAAGAGGAATTTAACTCTTTGTAGGCTACTCCTTAACAGGTGGAGACGTCCAAGGACTTCGTAGACATGAAGTGAAAGGCATGCGGGAAGTCCAGAGGACTTGTGGCCTTAAAATTAATAATCTTAATTAATGTAAACCATTGAAATTAATCGTAACTCCCTACAAGTCTGTATCAATGAAAATGCACTCACTGAGTCAGATGTTAGAGTGGAGGTCATTGTGTAGCAGACTACACAATTGTCCGGATGCCAAACAGCTAAGTCATCCACTTGGACAGAACAGTGGGCGTGCGAACGACACACGTCATGGCCGCAGGGTTGATAGAGGACAGCGGCACATGCCGTCATCGCAGAGCGTACAGACTGTAAGATAAAAGATACATGAGTATCTTAAAGGAAAGCAAATTAGGGGCCCGGAGGCCCCGCTGCTTAAAATATATATACTGTATATATATCAATATCATGATAAAAATGTTTTATATATATACATCAAGTATCTTGAATGAAAGCAAATAGGGGCTCGGGGTCCCCGGGTGCTTAAATTATATCAATGTCATGATAAATGATTTTTTATATATATCAATATCATGATAAAAATGTTTTATATTTACATCAAGTATCTTGAATAAAAGCAAATAGGGGCCCGGAGGCCCCGGAGCTTAAAATATCTATATATATCAATATCATGATAAAAAAATTTTATATATATACATCAAGTATCTTGAATAAAAGCAAATTAGGGGCCCGGGGGGCCCGGAGTGCTTAAATATATCAATATCATGATAAAAGATTTATTTTGATTGTATTATGAATGAAAATAAGTCAGACCGTAACCGTGATCATATCAAAAGAGGGAAGAGAAGGTCGAGAACTTGGATCGTATATATAATATATATGTGACTAATATATAAATTTAATCCAAGTAATAATGAGTAACGTTGGCTCCGGAGGCTCAACTAAACAACTTGACCAGATGGTAATGTATAAAAGCTACGTCCGGGGATCCCGTAATGAAAGTCTTTATATATATATATATCTATATGAGGTCCGTGAGGTGCGGGACACCATAGAGGGGGAAGGGATCTTTAATGGGTCCATGAAGTGCGGGACCGAGAGGGAGTAGCACGTACAAAACTGAATAAAATAATATAACATGACAAGGTACCACGGACTGAGCAGAAAACTTCCCGTCGATCGTTGGCCAAACGAGCGACGGAAAGAAAACGACTATGACCGGGTAGAGTAGTACAAAAGTGTAAGTAATGTACATTAATGTATAATAATAGCAAGCCTCACAGATCAACGGGAACCGCCCGTGCAAAGAAAGCGAAAGGCCCCGGGAGGGGAACATAACGCAACATAGTGACTCTAACTCGATTGGGAGAGAGAGAGGGAGGTAACCCTGGGGTGGGGTATCGAGCGGGAGGGAGGCTAGGAGTGGGGCGATAGCAGGTATACCAACCTGCCAGACCCACGATTGATATGATCACGCGGAAAGACTAATAACACTATAATAAACATAACACATGGTAAAATAAGATAGGAAGGCATGCTGGATGATGATAATAATAAAGATAACTATACATCAATCGTAAAAGAAACGAGGGAACGAACATGAGACAGGAGAAAACCAAGCCTGACGGCACTGGGAGTAGGCAGGGCTACCAACGTAACACAGAGTCAGTGAAGTGCTAACAAAATGAAAAACTAATATCTGACTCATGAAAGACCCTCGAGCTAATGCAAGAAAAACGAATGACGTTAAAAATGAGAAGCAAGTCCGTGGCGTGCGAATGTAAATAATCCAAGTAATAATATTAATGGAATAAAAACGCCCGAAGGCGACCAGGCATGCCAACCTAACGAGAATACGCTCACGTATATCGTAACAACAGGACAACAATATAATAAATTAATACGGTGTGTGAACCGTGGATACCCAGAAAGTTCATAACGAGAAACAATCAGTATGGAGGACTCATTGAAAAGCGTTAAGAACGACACGAGAGAGAGATAGGAGGAAGCCGAGCGCCATGAAAGACCCACGCAGGGTCGTGAAAAATAAAACTGTTATAATATAAGCAAAAAAGGGCAAGGCCCCCTCCAAAATCTCAAAACTCATAGATCTGGTACTTAACTTAGATGGAGTGACAGTGGAGTCCGACATCTTGAGGTAAATCCAGGTAAAACCAGCGAAATTCACACACCAAGGCAAAATAAGTGTTTGATAGCGCGTGCTATAAAAAGGAGTGACGTCACTGGCGTGGGATTGCTAGTAGTAGTAGGATGTTGAACGGCACCTCGCTGTTCGGGGATGTTGACAGGAGATATCTAAATGGTGCGAGGCCTCTGGTTGTTATTTATTCAGCGCCCCAGTATTATACCGACACCTTATTAAGGTGAGCGAGCTGGGTTCAAGCTAGCATTCCTATACAAATTTTTCTCTAGTAAATTCATAGCAGTTTTTACCTTAGAAATGATGTAAAAGGAGCATTTCACTGGGCGGCACGGGTCTCTCGCCCAGGAATAGATTTTTTCTACGTCAAAATCCCTTTTGTAGGCTACTCCTTAACAGGACACTGTAGTAAGAAGTTGCCTCTCTGTGTGAAGAAAGTGCAGGAGAGATTTGCAGGTTTGGTAGCTACCTAGAGGATATCAATATCCAGAATCAGTTTGAAATCCTTACTTCCACAACTGGTGAGGGACAAAGTAGAATAAGTGTTGGAAAGGGGGAATGCAAAGTCAGACATGACTTCCAAGCCAGTACGCAAGGTTTCCATTGGAGTCCATGCTTGGCCAAGGTGCCTTCCACAATATTTTGTTCAATGCAGTTGGTGGAAATGGGTTTTCAGAGGAAGGGTATCCCTGTACCCCTAAGGAGTTAAACATTCTTATAGATGTCATGGTTAAACACCTGGAAATTAACTTTTTCTAATTCAATTTTTTGGGCTCGGGCCATGTCGTCCTGATGGAAGGTTCCTTTAAGTAGCTTCCTAGGGTATATTTGACTACAGTGATATTCCCAGAGAATTTAACTTAAGGTCTCCAGAATTTTAATTCCTGGTACGAATATCCAATAAAGTTTCCTTTCAGGATATCGTATGATATCAGGGGACATATTCTTGACATGCCACATAGCAATCTTCACCCCACATAGCGTTTACGCTTCGAGGGGGAAAAGTGGCAAAATAAAAGAGGAGCCGTTGTTAAGGTTCCCTTCCTCCGTTACTGTTTGAGTTCCTAGATGGCGTCATCATCGCCACCATGTTTATTCCTTCATCTGTAGCGAACTCGCTCGGTGATTTTCCCGGTAGCTCTCTCATTATTATGGATTTATCATGCAATCTCCAGCCTCTTCTGCTTTTGGAAAGTTGAGTATTTCGTCTTTACATTGTAAAAATATTAGCTCTTGCCTCTCAGTGAAAAATTAAGTCAAAATTAAGTTAATTTATGGCAGAGCTATTGCCTGAACCGGAGGCGTCTTGGGCGCTGTTGTTCGTAACGCATGAGTTATTTAGTTAACCAGAACGACTTTCCCTTTATAATAGCATAAATAAAATTAGCTATTTAGTCTTCATTGCTAGGAATTAATTATATGCCGATAGTATTCGTATTAGTTTCAGCGATTTTGGTAACCGAACCTTGTTTACGCTAGGCTTCCTAGCCTAGGCGTTTTAGTTTACTTTCATGCATGATGTAATAAGCATTCCAAGTGTTATTAAATTTAAATGAAGCTATTAGGCAATTTATACATGTAAGACATATTGATTGCATATAAATCTATTTTTGGGTGATATAGCCATGTCATCCTGATGGAAGGTTCCTTTAAGTAGTTTCCTAGGGTATATATGACTACAGTGATATTCCCAGAGAATTTAACTTAAGGTCTCCAGAATTCTAACTCCTGGAGCGAATATCCTTAAAGTTTCCTTTAAGGATATTGCATAATATCAGGGGACGTATTCTCGACACGCCACATAGCAATCTTCACCCCGCATAGTGTTTACGCTTCGAAGGGGAAAGTGGCAAAATAAAAGAGTAGCCGTTGTTAAGGTTCCCCTCCTCTGTTACTGTTTGAGTTCCGAGATGGCGCCATCGTCGTCGCCATCTTTATTCCTTGTAGCGTTGAGCAGGTGCTACAGATACAGTATTATTGGGAGGAATCCTGCCAAGGCCTTTCATAGAAAGGAGGCGGGTCCATCAGGACGACATGGCTATATCACCCAAAAATAGATTTTTTTGGGCTCAGACCATGTCTTCCTAATGGAAGTTTGCCAGAGGATTAATGTATCTGTGGATTTTCCAATTGTGCCTTAACCTCAAGACAATATTTCCTTGGTCGATTTACACCTTAGAGACCTATGATGTTACTGATATACGTCATTGCCTCTAATCATGAACTATGTTAGTGCTTCCTGCCCCCTACAGGGAAGAGTCAAACTAGACTCAGGAAAAGTCTCGAAGTTTGCATATTCCATATGACCAACTTAGCAACAAAAGGGCTTACGGTCTCGCAGTATGCCCCACCAGACAAAGTTTGTATTTTCAAAACGAACTAAGGTTCACATAAGCCACCATAGAATCCAAGGTATATCAGCTCAGCTGTATACCACAACAGATAAGTTTATATCCATGTCAAAACAAGGTATGCGTGGGCAGAAAAGGTTTGTATACATTTAGGAACAACGTTACTTCAGTTGTTTTATGTTATTTTGCAGAATAATAAGGAATAAAAAAGTAATGCTCGTACATAACATTATTTATATAGATTTGAGGCGAAATAAGATGCAAATAACAATAAGATATTTATTAGCAATCAATAAATAGTAATTCAGCATACATTTCATAATGACATAAACAATGAAAGAGAATAATAATAATAAACATAGACTACATGCCAGACCAGAAATACTTGTTTCATCTGAAAACAAAAGTTCATGCCATTGAATTGAAAATTCAATAATTTTCTAATATGTTTCTGAGAAAGTCTGTCTGTTTACACTTGTGTAAAAACCACACGGCACTAGTGTTAAGTCTATGTTTCTTCACCTTTAGACACTGGAACAGTCCATAATGTCACCTTGATGACATTTCACCTACCATGTTGCACTGTAAGGTGCCAACATGTACACCCTAGAGAATTATAGTCCCAAAATAATTCACTGTTTCTCGCAGCACTAAGCGACTGGTTTTAGTAAACTAACTGCCGCCACCACAAATCTCTTGAATTCTTGCACTTGTTTCGCGTAGTGTTTGAAAAACACTCTGGATGACTTCCATCCAGTATACTAGCGAAGACGCTCGAAATCCATGAACTGGAAAAATTTTAATGACGAAGCAATTTTTCTAGGATCATGACCTGTGGGTGTGTACTGTCAGGATCCGCTCTGCCAATGAAGTAGGTGATCTTCACCCTTAGTTGTTTCAGGGATAAGTCTGAGCCCAATGTTTCCCCTTTAAAGAGCTATCCTCCCCCGAAGTCTGAAGTTCTACGAAGATAGACCTTTAGACACTCCACTGGACACAGCGAGACATCTTCCTTCAGAGGGCAGATTCTCCAGGAACCCCACCTCCTGGTGGGTAGCTCATTCTTGGCGAGGGGTCAGGAAAGAGATTCAGTTCTCCTACTTCCGTAAACTGAATATGGCCCGCTTCCCGAGGAAGGGCCACTATCTCACTAACTCTAGCCCCCGAGGCTAGAGCAAACAAGAATATAACTTTTTGAGTCAAATCTTTCAGAGAGCAGTTCTCATTGTCCAACATTGAGGCAAAGTGTAATACCTTATCCAAAGACCATGAGATGGGCTTTGGAGGTGCTGCAGGCTTAAGACTAGCACAGGCCTTAGGAATCTTGTTAAAGAGTTCATTAGAAAAGTCTACTTGGAAAGCATAAAGAAAGGGTCTAGTCAAGGCAGATTTACACATAGTTATTGTGTTGGCTGCTAAACCTTGTTCATGAAGATGAATAAAGAAGGATAAACAGAAATCTGTTGAGATTTCTTTTGGTTTTCTTGCCTTGACAAAGGCAACCCACTTTTTCCAAGACGACTCACATTGCCTTCTGGTAGATTTAGACTTATATTCCTCTAAGAAGTCTATACTTTGTTTCGAGATCCCAAACCTTTTCCTTACCGCTAAGGAGAGAAAATCATGAGAGGAAGGTCTTGGGTTTTCCATAATGAAGCGAAGACAGTTGACTTTTGTACTTGAGTCAGAACTGGGTCTGGCAGAGGAATGAGCCTCAGCTGCAATTCCAATACTAGGGGGAACCAGTTGCTCCGGGGCCACTAGGGAGAAACTAGGGCTGCTGCCCCTTGAAAAGATCTCAGCTTGTTGAGGACCTTCATCAGCAGGTTGGTTGAAGGGAACAGATAAATCCTGGTCCATCTGTTCCAGTCGAGGGACATGGCATCCACTGCTTCCGCTAGAGGGTCCTCGTATGGGGCCACATAACAATGTAGTTTCTTGTTGTCGCTCGTTGCAAAGAGTCGATCTGCAGTTCTGGGACTTGATGTAAGATGAAAGAGAATGATCTTGCATCTAAGGACCATTCTGACTCTTTCGGTGTTAGTTTGGATAGAGCATCTGCCATCACATTGCGGAAACCTTGAAAGTGAACTGCTGATAAGTGCCATCTCTTCTTTTCCGCTAAGCGGAAGATGGCCAACATCACTTGGTTGAGTTGAGGTGATCTCGAACCTTGACGATTCAAACATCTCATTATCACTCCGCTGTCCAGGATCAGTGTTATGTGGACTAAAGGGCGAGGGGACAATTTCTACAAAGTGAGGAAGATTGCCATGGCCTCCAAAATTTTGGCGATGGGACAATTTCTACAAAGTGAGGAAGATTGCCATGGCCTCCAAAATGTTGATGTGGAAGGTCTTGAATAGAGAGGACCAAGTCCCCTGATCTTTCCGTTGATGAGAGTGACCTCCCCCTCCTTCCATTGATGCTTCCGTATGAATGATGACTGAAGGAGGAGGCGGTTGCAGAGAACCGACCTCTTCAGGTTCTTGACCTTCGACCATGGCTTGAGAAGTGATCGTAGTCGGATCAGTATTGGTCTTATTTGATCTCTTCAAGCGTTTGATCGTATCTTCTCCAGACTCCTGATGCATCCTTTAGGTGTGCTCTTAACACTGGGTCTGTCACTGATGCAAACTGAAGAGAGCCCAGCACTCTCTCCTGTTGGCGTCTTGAAATCTTGTCGGATTTTAGTAGCCTATTGACAGATCCCACTATCTTCCTCCTCTTCTTTAATGGAATGGAGAGGCGATGTGACTGCAAGTCCCAATGTATACCTAACCATTGAAACTTCTGAGCTGGAGATAGTCGAGACTTTTTTATGTTGATCTTGAATCTCAAGATGTTCCAGGAACTGGATCACTTTCTTGGATGCTTGCATGCACTTCGTCTCGGATGCTGCCCACACCAGCCAATCGTCCAGGTAGGCCATCGCCTAGACACCTTCTAGGCGTAGTTATTGAACGACTGCATCTGCAAGCTTCGTGAATATCCTTGGGGCTATGTTTAGTCAGAAGGACATGGCTCTGAAAGCATACTTTATGTTTTGTAGTCTGAATCCTAGGTAGGAGGAGAGTTGGCGATTGATCGGAATGTGCCAATAGGCATCTGCCATGTCTATGGAGACTGTGTATGCCCTTTTGGGCAATAGGGTCCTTATGTGTTGAAGGGTCAGCATCTTGAACTTGTCGTTTTCTATGAATTTGTTGAGTGGAGATAAGTCCAGAATGACTGAGTTTGTCTGAGTCCTTCTTGGGAACACAAAACAGCCTTCCCAGGAATTTGATGGACTTTTCCCTCCTTATCACCTGTTTGCTCAAGAGTTCTCAGGTATATTCTTCCAGAACCGGGTTGGAGTGTTGGAAGAATTTAGGAAATAATGGTGGAGCTGCCTTCCAGCTGCAACCTAGTCCCTTCTTGATCAGGCTGTGGGCCCAGGGATCAAAGGTCCAGCGATCCCGGAATAGTTGGAGGCTTCCTCTTACCGGAAGCATCTCATTGCTTCTGGGTTCCGGAGGGCTTGCCTCCTTGACCGCGTCCTTCCCTACCCCCTCTTCCTCTTGAGGGGCGTTTAGAGGAACCTCTACTTGACCCTCTACCTTTAGGGCGAAAGGTAGTGGTCTGCCTCTCATAGGCGGGAGTGAAGGCTGGTGACTGAGTCGCCACCTGCTGGGGTACCCTCTGGTAGGTGGGTTGGGGCTGTTCTACCATCCGGGGCACCGTGGTCATGGGAAGTTGCTGTTGTTGTCTTGCGGGGCGAGAGGGCAACCTTGGCCTCTTTGTCTTCCTTTTTGGTTGGGGACCCTCATCCGGGGAAGATTTCCTTTTAGCCGACATACCCCACTTTTGGAGAAGGTTCCTGTTCTCCGTGGCAACCTTGTCGACTATCTCCTTGACCACTTCACTTGGGAAGAGGTCCTTTCCCCAGATATTGGAAGATATCAACTTCCTGGGTTCGTGTTTTACTGCAGTCGAGGCAAACACAAACTCCCTGCAAGCCCTTCTAGCCCTAACAAAGCCGTAGAAGTCTTTCCTCAGGGTTGCCAAATGTGTTTTGGCCACGACCATGAACATATCTGGGTATCTATGCTCACTGGCCATTGCCTCCAAGGTGGTCTGGAGGACAGAGAGGCAGCAAGCCTTTCCTTCGTCTCCTGCTCCCTGCGCAGGAGAAAGTCAGACGACATAGGGAGGTTTTCACTGAACTGACGTCCAGCGATATCCGCCTCCAATTTCCCGACTGAGAAGGCCCTGTCCTTCAGACTGCTTGCCAACAAAGCTTGAGCCTTTGCATGGTCAAGCACTATGACCTCTTTCGGCTATATCTCCTCTTTGGATACAGGCTCCGCCTTTAGACGGACAATGCAGTCTGGATAAGACTCAAAGCTGGGCCAGAATTCGATGTCCTCAATAAGGACAGCTCCCAGCTTTTCTGAGATAAAAATCTTCCCATTCGTGATTGGCATGTACTCAGCATGCCTCCATGGGTTTACGTCAGAGCACGAGGGAAGATTTTTAACATTGAGTCTCCTATGAGACCCACGGGACACTGCAAGCTGAAGAATCTCCTTCCTCAATGCAGCTTCCCTTTCTTCACTCCGCTTTAGGAATGTTTCCATCATGGCCATGATGGCAGACAGGGTCTTGTCTTTTACACCAGATGGAGGAGCGGAGGACGTAGAGGGCACTGGTTCTGGGGCGGGAACCAACGAAACAGACATCGTTTCGACTTCATCCTCTTCCGTTTCCGGAGCCAACATAGACTCCTTCTTGACCTTCCGCAACAAGGTCCTTTTCGGTGTCTTCTGACACCTCTGACATCCTCTCGTCTAGATGAATGTCCTTCATCGCATCTGAGACATCCGTATCTACGGAAATTTGGACACAAGGGATCTCAAGGTGAGGCTGTGGTATAACAGCATCCACAGATGCTTTAGGGAACAGATAGGCCCTTATTCGTTCATTTGGGAGGTAAGGCCCCGTGGCATTTTTCTGGAAGCCATGAACCCATCTACGCAGCTTACTCCGAGCTGCATCCCTTGACTCCGTTGTCTTGGGGTCTTCAAAGGCCTCAGTAACTAAGGTTTTGCACATATTACATACCTGGGGGTCCCAATATTTGAAAGGTCCCTTGGTGATGGAAGAGTGGGAGTGCGTCCTGCACTCCTCGTGGCCACAGAAGTCCTTGCTGCGGACGTTGCAGAAGATACTGCTGCACTTCACATGGTGCTCCTGTAAAGAGAGGAAAATAAAATGAGTATAAGGTAGTTCATCTCACTAGATAAACTAATAAATATTATTAATAATATTTTCCATTTTATTTTATTGCATATAGCTTAGTATAGATAAGCTAGAAATAAATTAGGAAAGACGCATACGTGTGTTTCCTGACCAGCCAATTGCTGTGACTCAGGAGGCCCTTTGGAAGAATTCTAACCTATAAGGATAGATACGTGAAACTTAACACCAACTTCCAAAAGGATTAATAATGAGGGTCATTTGTAACTGATCATCTATCAGTATATGGAAAGAGAATTCCTTTCCTTATCTTGTATGGTCTCAACAATAGACTGCGCCTGGACACACAGAGTATGTTGGAAATTTAACTACTGTATACTTTTATACCATAGTTTTCTGTTTGCAGTATGATCTATACTGCAAATATACTGGCTACTGTATAGATGTAGTTCTAGCCGGCATGTTGCC
Organism: Palaemon carinicauda; assembly: GCF_036898095.1. Lineage (NCBI taxonomy): Eukaryota > Metazoa > Arthropoda > Malacostraca > Decapoda > Palaemonidae > Palaemon > Palaemon carinicauda. The sequence continues at coordinate 39,248,612 of NC_090746.1, read as the reverse complement.
GGCAAGGCTAGTATCTAAGGCACAGTTCAGCTGGCACAACATCAACTGGAATGGCGGCTTGTCAGTCGCCGGCGTGTCACCAGCTGTTAGCGCACTAGCCCAGTCAGCATTCCATGTGATAGGGTGATGGCCGGTAGTCAGAACTCGGCCGGCTCTTGCTGGCTAAGTCAGTTGTGTCAGTGGATCATTGGCTGTTGGCACACAAATCTAGCCAGCATCCTGCCGGCTAGGGTAGTGGCCGACATCCGCCAGTTAGGTTAGTACCTGGCGGCATTAGCCGATAGAGAGAGAAAAAGCAAGGAGTGAAGGATGATGTAAGCGCACTGTCTCACTTCCTTCCTCCGGAATGAGGGTTCAAATGGAAGGGGAGAATATAAGATATTCAGGCTTCCACCCATCCACCACAATTGTCGGTCACTGCTGGACACAGGTTGTGAATGGCAGTCCAAGAGAGGACTGAAGAACATTCTATAGCTAAGGGATCTTCTGCCGGCAGCTGGTCCCGCCGACACAGCTATCCCGGAGCTTTGTGTCCGAAAGGGAAAGCTGAGCGACTAGGCCATACAAGCAGAAGTCCGAGCCGGCCCTACAACCTGCCGGCAAGCGGTGAGATTGCAGGACGACGGCCAAAGGGTTGTGATGGCTAGGCCATCAGTAAAGGACAGAGGGGGGAGGGAAAAGGGTCCTGTATAAGGTGTGAGAGGAGCCGGCACGTTGCCGGTCCTACCACACCCTAATGAAGCTCTGTTTCAGTATCAGTGCCATCCTAAGCGGACGGAGAATCTTTTCTCCAGCCTAGGGTCTGCCAATACAGTAAAGGGGCTGGCAGCCATCTAGCCGCCACCCTTAAACAAGAGAGAAACAGAGTTCCAGTGCCGGTGCCATCCTAGGCAGCAGAGAATATCTATTCTTCAGCCTAGTGTCTGCAAGCACAGGACTAGTCTACTAAACCACAGGGAGAAGGGGGTAAATCATATGACCCCTTCAAGTGCAATCTATGGAGGCTTAGCCTCCTATGCCGACACTATAAACCAACAAGGGAATCTTATTCACCCTACTGATCAGCTGCCGGCACATGACTATGTACTCTGAGGTTCTGATTGAAACCCAAAGCTTACCATCTAAGTTGTCATTCAGGCAGGACTAGGCTAGGGTTTTTCTGCCCCTTCCCTTAGCTACAGATGGCAAGCTTTGGGTTTAGGTCAGAACCTCAGAGTACATAGTCATGTGCCAGCACCTGGTGGGCAGGGTGAATAGTTATTCCCAGTCGGATTACGCTGCCGGCATAGGAGGCTAGACCTCTCTAGACAGCACTTGAAGGGGTTATATGATTTTACCCCCTTCTCCCTGTGGTCTAGTAGACTAGTCCTGTGCTTGCAGACCCTAGGCTGAAGAATAGATATTCTTCTGCCGCCTAGGATGGCACCGGCACTGGAACTCTGTTTCTCTCTTGTTTAAGGGTGACAGCTAGATGGCTGCCAGCCCCTTAACTGTATTGGCAGACCCTAGGCTGGAGAAAAGAGGCCTAGGATGGCGCCGATACCAAAACAGAGTTTCCTTAGGGTGTGATAGGACCGGCAACCAGCCGGCTCCTTTCACACCTTATACAGGACCCTTTTCCCTCCCCCCTCTGTCCTTTGGTGATGGCCTAGCCATCACAACCCTTTGGCCGTCGTCCTACAATCTCACCACTTGCCAGCAGGTTGTAGGGGCACCTCGGGCTTCTGCTTGTAGTGGCCTAGTCATTCAGCTTTCCCTTATGGACGCAAGGCTCCGGGAGAGCTGTGCCAGCTGGACCAGCTACCGGCAGAAGATCCCTTAGCTATAGAGTGTTCTTCAGTCCTCTCTTGGGCTACCATTCACAACCTGTGTCCAGCAGAGACCAACAATTGTGGTGGATGGGTGGAAGCCTGAATATCTTATATTCTCCCCTTCCATTTGAACCCTCATTCCGGAGGAAGGAAGTGAGAGAGCTCTTACATCATCCTTCACTCCTTGCTTTTCCTCTCTCTATCGGCTAGTGCCGCCAGGTACTAACCTAACCAGCGGCTGCCAGCCACTACCCTAGCCGGCAAGATTCTGGCTGGACTTGTGCGCCTGCAGTCAACGAGCCACTTGCACAACTGAATTGGCCGGCTCTTGCCGGCCGAGTTTTGATTACCGTCCACTACCCTGTCTGGTAAGATGCCGACTGGACTAGTGCGCCGACAGCCAGTTTTCCGGCGGGCCGCCGGCCACCATCCCAGTCGATGATGTGCAGGCTGAACTGTGCCCTAGGTACTAGCCTTGCCGGCAACATGCCGGCTAAAACTACAGTATATGTCTATACAGTAGCCAGTATATTTGCAGTATAGATCATACTGCAAACAGAAAACTATGGTATAAAAGTATACAGTAGCTAAATTTACAACATACTCTGTGTGTCCAGGCGCAGTCTATTGTTGAGACCATACTAGATAAGGAAAGGAATTCTCTTTCCATGTACTGATAGATGATCAGTTACGAATGACCCTCATTATTAATCTTTTTGGAAGTTGGTGTTAAGTTACACTTATCTATCCTTATAGGTTAGAACTCTTCCAATGGGCCTTTTGAAGAGGATAACCCTAGGCTTTAATCTTGAGGGAGGTCACAGCAATTGGCTGGGCAGGAAACACACGTATGTGTCTTTCCTAATTCATTTCTAGCTTACCTATCCTAAGCTATATGCAATAAAATGAAATGGAAAATATTATTAATAATAACATTTATTAGTTTATCTAGTGAGATGAACTACCTTATACTCATTTTATTTTCCTCTCTTTACAGGAGCACCATGTGAAGTGCCGTAGTGTCTTCTGCAATGTCGGAGCAAGGACTTCTGCGGCCACGAGGAGTGCAGGACGCACTCCCACTCTTCCATCACCAAGGGACCTTTCAAATATTGGGACCTCCAAGTATGTAATGTGTACAAAGCCTTGGTTACTGAGGCTTTTGATGACCCCAGGACAACAGAGTCAAGGGATGCAGCTAGGAGTAAGCTGCGTAGATGGGTTCGTGGCTTCCAGAAAAATGCCACGGGGCCGTACCTCCCAAATGAACGAATGAGGGCCTATCTATTCCCTAAAGCATCTGTGGATGCTGTTATACCACAGCCTCACCTTGAGATCCCTTGTGTCCAGATTTCCGTAGATACGGTTGTCTCGGACGCGATGAAGGACATCCATCTAGACGAGAGGATATCAGAGGTATCAGAAGACACCGAAAATGACTTTCTTGCGGAAGGTCAGAAAGAGGAGTCTACGTTGGCTCCGGGAACGGAAGAGGATGAAGTCGAAATGGTGTCTGTTTTGTCGGTTCCAGACCCAGAACCTGTGCCCTCTACGTCCTCTGCTCCTCCATCTGATGAAACAGGGAAGACCCTGTCTACCCTTATGTCTATGATGGAGAGGTTCCAAAAGCAGAGTGAAGAAAGGGGAGCTGCATTGAGGAAGGAGATTCTTCAGATTTCAGCGTCCCGTGGGTCTCTTAGGAGACTCAATGTTAAAGATCTTCCCTCGTGCTCTGAGATAAACTCATGGAGTCATGCAGAGTACATGCCAATCACGAATGGGAAGATTTTCATCTCAGAAAAGTTGGGAGCTGTCCTTACCGAGGACATCGAATTCTGGCCCAGCTTTGAGTCTTATCCAGACTGCTTCGTCCGTCTAGAGGCAGAACCAGTATCCAAAGAGGAGACAGAGCGGAAAGAGGTCATAGTGCTTGACCATGCAAAGGCTCAAGCTTTATTGGCTAGCAGTCTGAAGGACAGGGGCTTCACTAATTCTAAGGTGCCAGCCCTGAGTAACAAACATCCTTCCTTTCTTGCTCCAGCTACAATGGCCTTTCCCTTTGCGGGAAGAGGGTTTAAGGCGGTGATGAAGGCTGGGGAAGCTGGGAAACCTTGCCCTACACTTGAGGAGTGTAGGCCCCTTTCCCTAGCCCTGCCTACAGATCACAAGGACTGGAAGGATATACAGCTTACCTTCTCAGTCGGGAAGTTGGAGGCGGATATTGGTGGACGTCAGTTCAGTGAAAACCTCCCTAAGTTGTCTGACTTTCTCCTGCGCAGGGACCAGGAGACGAAGGAAAGGCTTGCTGACTCTCTGTCCCTCCAGACCACCTTGGAGGCAATGGCCAGTGAGCATAGATCCCCAGTTATGTTTATGGTCGTGGCCAAAACACATTTGGCAACCCTGATCAAAGACTTCTATGGCTTTGTTAGGGCTAGAAGGGCTTGCAGGGAGTTCGTGTTTGCTTCAGCTGCGGTAAAACACGAACCTAGGAAGCTGATATCTTCCATTATCTGGGGAAAGGACCTCTTCCTGAGTGAAGTGGTCAAGGAGATAGTCGACAAGGCTGCCACGGAGAACAGGAACCTTCTCCAAAAGTGGGGTATGTCGGCTAAAAGGAACTCTTTCCTGGATGAGGGTCCCCAACCGAAAAGGAAGACAAAGAGGCCAAGGTTGCCCTCTCGCCCTGCAAGACAACAACAATAACTTCCCATGACCGTGGTGCCCCAGATGGTGGCACAGCCCCAACCCACCTACCAAATGGTACCCCAGCAGGTGGTGACTCAGTCACCAGCTTTCACTACCTTTCACACTAAAGGTAGAGAGTCAAGTAGAGGTTCCTCTTGACGTCCCTCAAGAGGAAGAAGGGGTAGGGGAGGACGTGGTCAAGGAGGCAAGCCCTCCGGAAACCAGAAGCAATGAGATGCTTCCGGTAGGAGGAAGACTCCGACTATTCCGGGATCGCTGGACCTTCAATCCCTGGGCACAGCCTGATCAAGAATGGACTAGGTTGGAGCTGGAAGACAGCTCCACCAACATTTCCTCAATTCTTCAAACACTCCACCCCCGTTCTGGAAGAATATACCCGAGAACTCTAGAGCAAACGGGTGATAAGGAGGGCAAAGTCCATCAAATTCCAAAGAAGGCTGTTTTGTGTTCCCAAGAAGGAATCAGACAAACTCAGAGCCATTCTGAACTTGTCGCCACTCAACAAGTTCATAGAAAACTACAAGTTCAGGATGCTGACCCTTCAACACATAAGGACCCTATTGCCCAAAAGGGCATACACAGTCTCCATAGACATGGCAGATGCCTATTGGCACATTCCGATCAATTGCCAACTCTCCTCCTACCTAGGATTCAGGCTACAATAAAGAAAGTACGCTTTCAGAGCCATGCCCTTCGGACTAAACATAGCCCCAAGGATCTTCACGAAGCTTGCAGATGCAGTCGTTCAACAACTACGCCTAGGAGGTGTCCAGGTGATGACCTACCGGGACGATTGGCTGGTGTGGGCAGCATCCGAGACGGAATGCATGCAAGCATACAAGAAAGTGATCCAGTTCCTGGAACTTCTGGGTTTCAAGATCAACATCTAAAAGTTTCGACTATCTCCAGCTCAGAAGTTTCAATGGCTAGGTATGCATTGAAACTTACAGTCACACCGCCTCTCCATTCCATTAAAGAAGAGGAGAGAGATAGCGGGATCTGTCAATAGACTACTAAAATCCGACAGGATATCAAGACGCCAACAGGAGAGAGTGCTGGGCTCCCTTCAGTTTGCATCAGTGACAGACCCAGTGCTAAGAGTGCAGCTAGAAGATGCATCAGGAGTCTGGAGAAGATACGCATCAAATGCTCGAAGAGATCTAATAAGACCGATGCCGATCCGACTACGATCACTTCTCAAGCCATGGTTGAAGGCTAAGAACCTGAAGAGGAGTGTGCCTCTGCAACCGCCTCCACCCTCAGTCATCATCCACACGGACGAATCAATGGAAGGATGGGGAGGTCACTCTCATCAATGGAAAGTCCAAGGAAGTTTGTCCTCTCTATTCAAGATCTTCCACATCAACATTTTGGAGGCCATGACAGTCTTCCTCACACTGAAGAAATTGTCCCCTCGCCCTTCAGTCCACATAAGATTGATTCTGGACAGCGAGGTGATAATGAGATGTATGAATCGTCAAGGTTCGAGATCACCTCAACTCAACCAAGTGATGTTGGCCATCTTCTGCTTAGCGGAAAAGAAGAGATGGCACTTATCAGCAGTTCACCTTCAAGGTTTCTGCAATGTGACGGCGGACGCTCCATCCAGACTAATGCCGATAGAGTCAGAATGGTCCTTAGATGCAAAATCATTCTACTTCATCTTGCATCAAGTCCCAGAACTGCAGATCGACCTCTTCGCGACAAGCGACAACAAGAAACTATCTCGTTATGTGGACCCGGATTTACCTGTTCCCTCCAACCAACCTGCTGATGAAGGTCCTCAACAAGCTGAGATCTTTTCAAGGATCAGCAGCCCTAGTGGCTCCCAAGTGGCCCAGGAGCAACTGGTTCCATATAGTATTGAAATTGCAGCCTAGGCTGATTCCTCTGCCAGACCCAGTTCTGACTCAACAAGTACAGAAGTCGACTGTATTCGCTTCATTACGGAAAACCCAGGACCTTCATCTCATGATTTTCTCTCCTTAGCAGTAAGGAAAAGGTTTGGGATCTCGAAAGAAAGTATAGACTTCTTAGAGGAATATAAGTCTAAATCTACCAGAAGGCAATATGAGTTGTCTTGGAAGAAGTGGGTTGCCTTTGTCAAGGCAAGAAAACCAAAAGAAATATCAACAGATTTCTGTTTATCTTTCTTTATTCACCTTCATGAACAAGGTTTAGCAGCCAACACGATAACTACGTGTAAATCTGCCTTGACTAGACCTTTGCTTTACCCTTTCCAAGTAGACCTTTCTAATGAAATCTTTAACAAGATTCCTAAGGCCTGTGCTAGGCTTAGGCCTGCAGCACCTCCAAAGCCCATCTCATGGTCCTTGGATAAGGCTCTACCCTTTGCCTCAATGTTGGGCAATGAAAACTGCTCTCTAAAAGATTTGACTCAAAAAGTTATATTCTTGTTTGCTCTAGCCTCGGGGGCTAGAGTTAGTGAGATAGTGGCCCTTTCTCGGTAAGAGGGCCATATTCAGTTTACGGAAGTGGGAGAACTGAATCTCTTTCCTGACCCAACGTTTCTCGCCAAGAACGAGCTACCCACCAGGAGGTGGGGTTCCTGGAGAATCTGCCCTCTGAAGGAAGATGCCTCGCTGTGTCCAGTAGAGTGTCTAAAGGTCTATCTTCGTAGAACTTCAGACTTCAGGGTAGGACAGTTCTTTAAAGCTGAAACATCGGGCTCAAACTTATCCCTGAAACAACTAAGGGCGAAGATCACCTACTTCATTCGCAGAGCGGATCCTGACAGTACACCCGCAGGTCATGATCCCAGAAAAATTTTTTCGTCATTGAATTTTTTTCCAGTTCATGTATTTCGAGCGTCTTCGCTCGTATACTGTATGGAAGTCACCCAGAGTGTTTTTCAAGCACTATGCGAAGCAAGTACAAGAATTAAAAAGATACGTGGTGGCGGCAGGTAGTGTACTAAAACCAGTCGCTTAGTGCTGCGAGGAACAGTGAATTTATTGGTACTATATTCTATAGGGTGTACATGTTGGTACCTTATTGTGCAACATGGTGAGTGAAATGTCACCAAGGTGACATTATGGAGTGTTCCAGTGACTAAAGGTGAAGAAACATAGACTTAACACTAGTGCCGTGTTTTTTTTTACACAGTGTAAAAGACAGACTTTCTCCGAAATGGATTAGAAAATTATTGAATTTTCAATTGAGTGGCATGAACAATTGTTTTCTTTCAGATAAAACAAGTATTTCTGGTCTGGCCTGCATTTTCTATGTTTATTATTATTCACTTGCATTTTTGTGTTATTATGAAATGTATGCTGAATTACTATTTATTGATTGCCAATAAATAACTGATTGATATTTGCATCTTATTTCGCCCCAAACCTATATAAATAAAGTTATGTATGAGCATTACTTTTTTATTTCTTATTATTCTGCATAATAACATAGAACAACTGAAGTAACTTGTTCCTAAATGTATACAAACCTTTTCTGCCCATGTATATCTTGTTTCGACATGGATATAAACTTGTCTGTTAGGGTATACAGCTGAGCTGGTATACCTTGGATGCTACGGTGGCATATGTTATCCTTTGTTTATTTTGAAAATACAAACTTCGACTGGTTGGGTATACAGAGGGACCTGTGTGCCCTATTGTTGCTGGGTTGGTCATATGAAATATGCAAACTTCGAGACTTTTCCCGAGTCTAGTATGACTCTTCCCTTCAGGGGGCAGGAAGGACTAACATAGTTCATGATTAGAAGCAATGACGTATAACGGTAATGTCATAGGTCTCTAAGGTCTAAAGCGACCAAGGAAATATTGTCTTGAGGTTAAGGCACAATTGGAAAATCCACAGATACATTAATGCTCTGGTAAACTTCCATCAGGACGACATGGCCTGAGCCCAAAAAACGGATTTTGAGCGAAGCGAAAAATCTATTTTTTGGTGAGATAGCCATGTCGTCATGATGGACCCGCCCTCCTTTCCTATAGAAGAGGCCTTGGCAGGATCCCTCCTGAAACTACTGTATCTGTAGCACCTGTTCAACCCTACTAGGAATAAAGATGGCGGCGATGATGGCGCCATCTAGGTACTCAAACAGTAACGGAGGAAGAGAGCCTTAATAACGGCTCCTCTTTTATTTTGCCACTTTTCCCCCTCGAAGCGTAAACGCTCTGTGGGGTGAAGATTGCTATGTGGCATGTCAAGAATACATCCCCTGATAATATGCAATATCCTCAAAGGAAACTTTAAGGATATTCGCGCCAGGAGTTAGAATTCTGGAGACCTTAAGTTAAATTCTCTGGGAATATCATTGTAGTCAAATATACCCTAGGAAGCTACTTAAAGGAACCTTCCATCAGGATGACATGGCTATCTCACCCAAAAATAGATTTTTCGCTTCGCTCAAAATCCATTTTAGGGGCTGGTGTTCCAGACATTCAAGGAGTGGGCAAGTCAGCATGACATTACAAATAAAATCCACATATAGTTGTAGTTACTGAAATGGCTGGACCAGAGGATCTCTAACACCACTTTAGAACAGGCAAAACCTTTAGAAATTGTATCCTGACGACAGGGGAGTAGTTTTGCTTGTTACCGAGTCGCTGTCACTCGCAACTAGAAGCGCTACTGCATGTCTTCTGTGTGAGGCCCTTTCATAGAGAGGAACTGGCTATCAAGGGAGACAAACCAGGTTTCTTTGAGAAATCAGTTTTCCTGTTGGCATTCGCCAATTGTGCGGAGAGACCCCAGCCCATCAAATTCCTCCTAGGGGATTCTTTGAACCTTTTCTGGCTGCACATCAATGGCATAGAGGTATTAGCAGTGTGTAGAGTTAAGTAGTTGAGAAGGGCATCACTCATCTTTCAGACAATACTACATCCTTGGTTAACTCCAGGAAACAGTGCAGAACTCAGTTGGAGAGCCTATTTCAGTCAGCAAGAAGTCTTTTTATGTTGGACACAGGAGAGGGAAATTACCCTGCAACCCAGGTTTATTCCAGGTAAGCAGAACATTCTGCCAAAAAATAAATCAGAATGCATTCACAGTTGGGACAATACCGATGGAGAATTTGGGGAAAATCAACAGTGGTCATATTCGTGACTACTCCAAACAAGGAAGTGGACATTTACTGCTCACCAGTTCAGGATTCCCTGGTATGACATAGGATGCCCTTCTCCATGAGTGGTCGAGCCTAGATTTTTGTGCTTTTCCTGATTCTCAATGATTTTTCAAGTTATGGACAGGTGCCAAAGCTTCTCCATGGCAAGAATGATGCTCATAACTACATATTGGCCTCAGATGGAATGGTTCATAGACCTGTGGCTTCATCTAGCTAACAATTGAATCCTCTTACCAAATAGACCATATATTCAATGACAGCTTCACTACCATCTGGTACAGTGCATTATGCCAAAACTTCCTCATGCTTCACCTGATGGCATGGAGACTTTCCACTGTCTTCTTGGACTATAGTCTTCTAGGTTGTTCACCGTAGCAGCTAGGAGAAATTCCACCAATGAGCTGTACCAGCATCAGTGGGACACATTTTGTATCATACATCGTGCAAATTTAGGGGTGTGTGAAAATCCACCAATGAATTGTAACAGCATCAGTGGAACACATTATATTATATATGGTGCAATTGTAGGGGTGTGTCATCCACCCATATGAATCTTGATAATATTACCTCAAATTTCTGTGGTAGAGAAAGCTACAGATTGATGCTAGATTCTGATCTTCAGCATATTTGATTGGATTTAGCCAACAGCATAGTGATTGCCAACACTATCCACTCCTTTATAGAGAAATTAAGGCTGAAGATGGAATATGATTGATCATGGTATTGATTCTACTGTACTTCTGCTAGAAACCCTTTGAGCCTTTGGACTTGGCTGATCTGAGGAATTTGGCTATCAAGACTTTTTCTTATATTTTGTCATCTACAAAGAGAATAAGTGAAGTAAAGGCTCATTTACATTTAGTTAAGGTGCACTTTATGGCTGAGGGAGAAGTTCTGTCCTTACTCCCAGAGTTCAGGGGAGAAAGTGACTCCAAGACAAAGGCTTTGCTTAATCTCTTAGAAATTCCATCTTTAGAGGTTATTGTGTGTAAGGATCCAGCAGAACTCAGCCTTCATCCTGTGCTTAGTAAAACATCTTAGAATCTATCTGAACAGGACAGCAAAGATCATGGGTTCATCCAAGAATCTTTTTAGTGGAAATAGGCTGCCTACAAGATCTTAGCCAAAGAATCCTTTGGCAACCCTCCTCTGGTCCACGATCCTTGAAGATTATCAGAGTTTGAAGCTGGTTAAGCTAAAGGCCTACAGCATTAGCGCTGTAACCACTTTAGAAAATCAGGCAATCGAGCAAAAAAGTCACCAAGAACTTCCATTTAGAAATTTTTACAGGCAACTCTGTGGAGAGCTGGTGCACTTTTTGCTGTACAAATTGGATTAAAATTTGTGGATGATTGGTTTCTAGGACTCATTGTATCAGTGGGAGACATGAGTAAATAATAGTTACATGATCAAGTGTAGATTTAAGTGATAGGAATAGGAGTTAGTTTGATGTGAATGTGAGTTTCAGAATGGGCCTGTTATGGTAAGTAGGTTCTGAAGGACTTGATGGGACAGAATTGGTCAGGATGCTACCCACTATCGTGAGGGATCTGGAACAATTCTTGCACACATGTAAAACCCTTCTTTGCTTTGATATTTTTCTGAATTTATTGAATCGTAACATGGTAATGACCACCACTGCCCTCCTTACATTTTAGTGCAGTTTGCAGCAATGATATTTGGGAAGATTCATTGAAAAAGGTATAATTTTTATATTAGAATTAATTATTTCAGTATTCAATAAAGTTCATTGGCATTTCCCTCCATCTTCATCTCATATAGTGGTGAGAAAGGTTCTTTGAGGGTCATGATCCACTCCCAGGTAAGAATAAACAATGAGAACAAAGGCAGCCATGCATTCACCCAGGCAGCCAACTGGTAAGGTAACTGCCTTGCATGGCACAGTACATCATATTGTACCAATGGAGAGAGCTGTAAAATTTTTTTAGTATGAATTTAGGAGTTGATGCTGCTCCTCCCAGAAGAGGAAATGAACTTAAGTATCGAATACACTATTTAATTTTAATCAAAGACTTTTTATGTAGATTAGGTAGTGACTAGTAACATTTAGTCTTTTTAATTTAGTATTGCCAATCAAAGTTTTTGCACACAATAGACATCTGTCATTTGGTCATATAATAGAGAAAACCCTTAATGCTGGATATATGTGGAGGAGTCAGCCCCTGAACATTTATTCAAGTTTAGTGTAAGTATAAACCACTTTAGATCATCGTATTGACAATGGAAAGACTTTTATTTGTAGTTATTATTATTATTATTATTATTATTATTATCCAAGCAACAACCCTAGTTGAAAAGTTAGGATACAGTATGTTATATTATTAATTTAAAATCTATTTATGAATCTAAAAGATTTTAGATTTATTACCATCATTATTCCATCATATATCATTTTACAAGTTGATATAGTCATTAACAGAAATTTTTGATAAAAAATAGGTGTACATTAATATAACTAGGAATTTACGAACTGCGCTCTTTTCACAACAGTGGTAGGTCATACTATTTATTATTAGATTGTTGAGGATAGACCTGTTAAGCTATGTTAGGGTACAAATTACCAACTGTGGGTGTATAAGATGGATTTTTAAACTGAAGATAACTACAGAATCTCAAAATCTTGAGTTATCATATAGGCTTCTGTACTAAACTTCATTTCACTATACAGTAGTCACCAGTGGCAATCGAGAGCAGCATAAAGCCCTTGCACAAAACGTATAGTAATACTACTCAATATATTTAGTTTAAACTTACAATAATATAAGGAAAAATTGATAAATGATGAAATTATATTAAAATATACGGTATTAATAAACTGGGTTAAGATACATTGAAATCACAGCACATCAAAAAAATGATAACACCATGCATCTATAGTCTCATATATTTCTCTCTACATGCTAGTACTGTTCAGTATTCATTTCCGAGAGTGTTATTTTCAGCCTTTTAATGATATTTTACAATAAGAATAAAGAACTTACCGGTATACTGTTTATGATGTATGAAAATTAAACTATCATACTGTATATTTAAATTCATCTACTTTCTTCCAACAGGCACCTGCTGCATTTGGTTTGGTTACATTCCTATTGCATGAAGGACTTGAAAGAAATAAGATTCGTCGTCATTTGCTGATATTTGCTTTAGCAGCTCCTGTTGGTGCATTTGTTACTTACCTTAGTATTATTCAGGTGAGTCTATTGGTTGGTAACATTTTATGTACTTTTCAAGAAGAATGAAAGTTTTAATGTCTAATTTATCAGATTTCAAAAACCAATTACAATGTCTTAGCAGAAAGGCAATAATAACTACGGTAATGTATTTCTATAAATTATACATATATAAATATATAAATATGTATATATATATATATATATATATATATATATACATATATGTATGTATATATGTATTATATATATATATATATATATATATATATATATATATATATATATATATATATATATATATATATATAAATATATATATTAAATATATACATATATATATATATATATATATATATATATATATATATATATATATATATGTATGTATGTATGTATGTATTTATATATATAATATATATTTGTTCCGTAACCGAAATACAAACCACGCTATTTACATTAGGTTTACTTTCAGCGTAGCTGAAATGACGAGCCAATAGATTTTAACGAGGGTTAACTACCCCCGCGCTAGTTAGCGGGGGTAGGGGAAGGGGTAGCTTGCTACCCCTCCCCCCCCCACACACCGGTGATTTGCTTCACTTCACTTTTGGCTCCGGCGATGAACAGACGTGTCTGTCCATCGTCCTCGTTTGACAGCCTTAATCTTTTTTTGCTTTTCCTCAGCTTGTGTGTGTTTGAAGTTGGCCTCGCCCTTGGATGTCCACCATGCGCAAGTGCCCTGGTATTGCCGGTTGCCCTTGCGGTACTTTCATATCTGCGGTGGATACGGATCCTCACACCCTTTGCCCGCAGTGTCGAGGCCGAGGGTGTGACGGAGAAAATACTTTTAGTGAGTGTAGGGAGTGGTCTGCCTCCCAGTGGGAGAGGTTTGGCCGCCGACGTAAGAAGTCCAAGAGAGACCGTTCTCCTTCTGGGGTTGCCTTGAAGGAGGAAGGCTCTCGGGACTCTTCTTCCGCCGCCCAAACCTCCTCCGAAGCTCCCCCTCATCCGGCTCCTAAGGAGAGACCGCCGAGTGGGAGCGCAGGCCCTAGTTCTGTTTCCCGACCTTCGGTTGGGGGAGAGGGCGTCGCCTCCCATAGCGGGGCGGCTCCCCCTCCTCCTCCTGGGGTGATTTTTGATAATGATCCTTTGTCTCATGATGATCTTTTTCAGCTTTGGGCTTCCTTGGGGCTGAAGGGCCTGCCCTCCAAGGAAGCCCTGTTTGACCTTGTCCAGTTGGGGGCTGCTGTTAAGCAGTCACCGGTGATAACAGAGGTAGATCCTCTGTCTATCGTCGACGTCGTGGTGGCAGAGGCTTCTGACGGGTCTGGGCAAACCTCTGCGGTTCCTGATGTGGATGACGTTGCTGAAGGCTCTCCTCCCCCTTCTGTACATCCTTCGAAGGGGGAAGGGAGTCCCAAGGGCTCTTCTGCGGCCAAGCCTCCCTCTCGGGGGAGCGCTCTGACTGAGACTCCCCTTCGGAGGACTGATGATCCTGAGGATCCCCCTCGTGGCCGCCTTTGCCGTAAGGCTTACCGTCCGCTGCGCCGCAAGGGCCTCCCGTCTCCCTATAAGGGTGCTAAGAGGCGCCTTTTTGAATTTTCGCCTCCTTCCTCCGATGGGGACTCTCCTCGCCGTAAGCAGCCTGCATCTCCAGTTTCCTTAGACCTCTCCGGGGATCGCTCTCGTTCTCCAACGCCTTCCAGACCTTCCACTTCTGGTGCAGATGGACAGCAGTCTGACCTCATCATCCGACGGGCAACGGTCCCTTCGGGGCAAAGGGTTGCCTCCCACGGTGTGGGTGCTTCCCTTGCGCGTCAGGGTTCCCCTGCGCGCCCTTTTGCAGTGTTAGCGCACAGGCGCTCTCCTGCTCGTCAGCGTTCTCCTGATCGCCAGCGCTCTCCTGTTCGCCAGCGCTCTCCTGTTCGCCAGCGCTCTCCTGATGATCGTCGCCCCACTGCTCGCCAGCACTCTCCTGAGAACATCGAACATCCTGCTGTTCCTGTTGTGCACCCAGCGAGCCATCGGTCTCCTGAGCGCACTAGATCTCCTGCCCGTCATAGCGCACCTGCGCTCCCAGTTCCTGACACGCGCCCTGTGTGCCCACGGGCGACCTAGAACTTCGGTTCAGGTCTTGGACAAGGACTCTTCTTTTCCTCGCCCTCGCGATCCTGCTCGTCAGCCTGTTCCAGCGCAGCAACGCTCGCGGTCTCCAACGCGTACTTCCAAGGTTCCTGTACGCCCTCGTGCCCACGCTCCTCCTGTTCCTGAGCCCGTTCGTGAACGTTCGCCTTTGCGCACCGCGCCGGCAGCTCCCGCACAGGATTCCACGCGTCGCCCTCCTGCTCGCCAGCGATCACCAGCACGCCAGCGATCACCAGCACGCCAGCGATCACAGTCGCGTCAATGTTCGCCTGCTTGTCAGCGATCTCCTGCACGTCAACGGTCCCCAGCGCGCCCGCGCTTCAACAGCCTCTCGCGCGTGACTCCTTAGTTTCGCCTACGCACGAGCGTCAGCACGACCCCCGTTCGCGTCGGGTTCCACAGCTCGCGACAGCAGCAGGGACGCGTGTCGCCAGACCACAATCAGGATCACCTCCGCCTAAGCGCAGGTCTCTTTTTCAGGATAGGGAAGGCCCATCGGAGAGGTCAGAGCAACTTTCTTCCCCTTTGTCCTTACAGGCAGGTCCAGTGGTGTCCACTCCGAAGGATCGCCTGATCCCCTTCCCTCCAGCGGGAATTTCGGACTCTGTGTCCGTGTCTCGGCAGTCTTGGTTTGGTCCTCTGATGCGGGCGTTAGTGAAGGCTATGAAGCCGGCACTCGCCGATCAAGGACACAAGCCAACTGCGGCCTCGCCCCGCTGAAGAGAAGGAGAGGAGTGGACTTCGTGGTGACTTCTCCCAGGGAGAAGTTGGTGCCTTAGAGGTCCGTCAGGAAGGCTCCGTCCCCTTCGCAGGCGTTTTCTCCTTCTCCCGAGGACGAGGCTTTTCCGTCCTCAGGAGAATCCAGCGAGGTAGTGGTCTCCCCCTCGGCACCAAGGGGGGAATCGTCTCGCATGGAAGGCGCCTTCCAGACCTCTTTGTTGGGGTCGTGTATCCCGCCCAGGAGGGAACCCAAGGACTCCAAGACGATTCCGAAGTCGTCTTCTCGAATTCGTCAGGATCCAGCTGCACCCCGGGAGAACGTCCACGCATCTCCCCAGGAAGAGATTCCGGGGACAGGAGACTTAGCTGCCAGTCCACAGGGAGGAGACCAGCAAGAGTCTGAGCATGCCTTCTGGCAGGTTCTGAGCCTGATGAGACAGCTCAACGGGTTCATGGACCCTGTGATCGCCCCCCGTGAAGGCAAGGACACGGTCCTGGATCAGGTGTACGGAACTCAGAAGCCCCCCAAGGCCAGCGCGGCTTTGCCCTGGTCCCAGGGGCTGAAGAGTGCCAGAGCCAGGGCCAATGCTCAACTCGCAGTTCTCGCTTCCTCCAGTCGTTCCTCTGCAGGGAACAAACTCCTCCCACCTCTTCGTCTCCAGCAGAGGAGGTATTTTGAGATCGTGGGAGAGTCTAGCCTCGCTCTTCCCCTCCATCATTCGGTAGAAGAGCTCGCTAGGGGAGTTCCTCTAGAGAAGCTCTCCGCCCGGCAGGTGACGTTCTCGGCGTCGGAGATCCTGAGCCATGAGAAGGTCGCGAAGTGCGCCATGCAGGCCACTTCGTGGCTGGATATCTGGCTAGGTTCTCTGGGCATCCTATTGCGCTCCGAGGATCTGTCTAAGGAGGCCAATAGGAAGGCCCTGGAGACCTTCCTTCTCTCGGGCACTCGCTCCATCGAGTTCCTGGCACATCAGGTTACCAACCTATGGGCCAACTCGGTGTTGAAGCGTCGTGATGCGGTGACCGAGAAGATCCATCCGAAGGTCCCCGCCGTGGATGTCTGCAGGGTCAGGCACGCTTCCCTCCTTGGGGGGAATCTGTTCGAGCCTCAAGACATGGAACGTACAGCTGAGAGGTGGAGGAAGTCTAGCCAGTCTAGCCAAGACTCCCTCCTCCAAAGGGCCCTTGCATCTCGGCCCTACAAGCCTCCAGCTCCGCAGCAACCTCAGCAGCAGCCTCGCAAGACACCAAAGCAGGCGCCGGCAGCTAAGAAAGTGGTGTCTAAGCCCCAGCCCTTTCCAGCCAAGGACAAGAGGGGTGGCAAGTCCTCCAGGGGAGGCAAGACTCCTAGAGGGAGCGGCCGCGGCCGCAAGTGCTAGGAGTGGCAGTCCCCCCGCGTGTCCACCTGTGGGGGGATGCCTTCAGAGTTGCGTGCACAGGTGGCAGCAACATAGGGCCGATGCTTGGACAATCTCCGTGATCGGCCAAGGCTATCGCATCCCATTCACGATATCTCAACCTTCCCTGACAGCGAATCCAGTGTCGTTGAGCTCCTATGCCATGGGATCGGTAAAGGGGCTGGCCCTTCAGGCAGAAGTCGAGACCATGCTCAAGAAGGATGCTCTCCAGGAGGTCGTCGACGGCTCCCCAGGCTTCTTCAGTCGACTCTTTCTTGTAAAGAAGGCGTCTGGAGGCTGGAGACCTGTCATCGACCTCTCAGCTCTGAACAAGTTTGTCAAGCAAACTCCGTTCAGCATGGAGACAGCGGACACGGTCAGACTTGCGGTGAGACCACAAGACTTCATGTGCACACTGGATCTAAAGGACGCGTACTTCCAGATCCCAATCCATCCGTCTTCCAGGAAGTACTTGAGATTCAGCCTAGACAGCAAGACCTACCAGTTCAAGGTGCTGTGCTTCGGTCTCTCCACAGCACCTCAGGTGTTCACCAGAGTGTTTACCCTGATTTTATCTTGGGCGCACAGGAACGGCATCCGTCTCCTTCGTTATCTGGACGACTGGCTGATCCTAGCAGATTCAGAGTCGACCCTTCTTCGACACCGAGACAGGCTTCTGGGACTTTGCCAGGATCTGGGGATCGTGGTAAATCTCGAGAAGTCCTCTCTGCAGCCGTCCCAACGACTGGTTTATCTAGGCATGTTGTTAGACACCAATCTCCACAAAGCCTTTCCATCAGACGACAGGATAGCAAGTCTGAGGAGGGTGGCAGAACCCTTCCTCAGGCGAGAAGAGCTTCCCGCCCAATCGTGGTTGCGTCTCTTAGGTCACCTGTCCTCCCTGGCTCGTCTGGTTCCAAATGGCCGTCTCAGGATGAGATCCCTGCAGTGGCGGCTCAAGTCCCGGTGGAATCAAGGATCCGATTCCCCGGACTTCCAGGTCCCGATAGGACCTTCGGAACAGGCGGACCTGCGGTGATGGCTGGTCGACGAGAACCTGCGAAAGGGAGTAGATCTTCTCGTCCGCCCCCCGGAGTTGACACTGTTTTCGGACGCGTCAAAAGAAGGGTGGGGGGCGCACATTCTGGACCAGAGGACCTCAGGCCTTTGGTCAGAATCAGAAAAGTACCTGCACATCAACCTGCTAGAGGTGAAGGCCGTTTTTCTGGCTCTTCAACAGTTCCAACGGACCCTGGCGAGTCACTCCGTGGTGGTGATGAGCGACAACACCACGGTAGTGGCTTATATCAACAAGCAGGGAGGTACTTTTTTGCAGCAGCTATCTCGTCTTGCAGTAGAGATTCTGAGGTGGACCGAAGTCCACTCGATAACACTATCAGCTCGCTTCATTCCTGGCAAGAGAAATGTGCTCGCCGACAGTCTGAGCAGGGCTTCGCAGATAGTGAGTACCGAGTGGTCTTTGGATCCTCAGATAGCCAACAAAGTCCTGACTTTGTGGAGTTCCCCGACCGTGGATCTGTTCGCGACAGCTTTGAATTTCAGACTGCCCCTGTACTGCTCCCCAGTCCCGGACCCCAAGGCACTCTGGCAAGATGCTTTCCAACAACGGTGGGACAACATCGACGTGTACGCCTTCCCACCGTTCTGTCTGATGAGAAGGGTGCTCAGCAGGACCAGACTATCGGTCAACTGTTCGATGACTCTGATAGCTCCGCTATGGCATCACGCGGAATGGTTCCCGGACCTTCTGCGGCTCCTGACGGAGCTCCCGAGAGAACTTTCCCCACGACACGAGCTACTCAGACAACCACACTGCAACATCTTCCACAAGGCCGTAGCCTCGCTTCGGCTTCACGCCTGGAGACTGTCCAGCGTCTCCTCACGGAGAAAGGCTTTTTGCAACAGGTTGCGGAGAGGATGTCTCGGCACCTGCGAAAGTCCTCTGAAGGAGTCTACCAGGCGAAGTGGAGAGTCTTCTGTGGTTGGTGTCGTGGGAGGGGTATCTCTCCACTCGATGCCACTATTCCAGCAATAGCGGAGTTCCTCGTTTATTTGCGGGAGGAAATGCGCCTTTCTGTCTCAGCGGTGAAAGGCTATCGCTCAGCCTTAAGTTTGGCTTTTAGGCTGAAAGGAGTGGTCATTTCTTCCTCGCTGGAACTCTCTCTACTCATACGTAGCTATGAGCTTACCTGCCCTCAGTCGGAAGTGAGACCTCCTCCTTGGAACGTGGTTCGGGTTCTCAGGGCTCTTAAGAGACCTCCCTTCGAACCATTACGTCAGGCCTCTGATCGCCACCTGTCTTGGAAGACAGCTTTCCTGCTCGCTTTGGCCTCTGCCAAGCGAGTTAGTGAACTTCATGGTCTCTCGTACGACATAGCCCATTCAAGGGGATGGGGGGAGGTAACGTTCAGGTTCATCCCTGAGTTTGTTGCCAAGACTCAGAACCCTGGAGTGCCGGACCCACGGTTCGACTCTTTCAGGATCGCGAGTCTCCGTTCTTTAACAAGCGACCCAGACCAGCTGTTACTATGTCCAGTGAGGAGTCTGAGGTGTTACTTGAAGAGAACAGCGGCAGTTCATCCTCAAGTGCAAGCATTGTTTGTTAGCACAGGCAGGACGAAGAGGAGGGTCACCAAGAACACCATCTCGGCTTGGATTCGAAGGGTTAGCCATCACGCCTTGAATCCAGACCCTCCTCCGTCACGTCGCCCTAGGGCACACGACGTCGGGCATTGCTACGTCCCTGGCCTTCAAGAGAAACTTCTCTGTGACGCAGGTGCTTCAAGTTGGGGTCTGGAAGCGTCAGACGACCTTCACAGCCCACTACCTGCAAGACGTGACCCACAGGAGCCTCGATACCTTTTCTATCGGCCCTGTGGTGGCTGCACAACAGCTGGTCTAACCTCAGGCTCCTTTATGGACAAGTAGCAGTAGGTTGAGGGCGTTGTTACCCGGTTTTAGTCTGCATGAATGAAAGAATATGTCTGACCCTTACTTCTTTCTTTATCCTCCCCTCTCTTGGGAAAGCAGCATCCTGGTCTCCGCATAGCTGACCTCAACCTCTGCAGGTAACCCATGCTTCCTTGTGCTCCTAGTATTAAACTTAATACTGTCGCGTCCCCCATACCCTGACGAGGTGGTATTGGGAACTTCCTATCCTGGATTCCTATCTAAAGGTCTCAAGGTCAACTTCATAGGACGAGTCACGCTCTTTCCTCCACACACAACTTATGTAGGCCACACGTTCCTTGCGAAGCGAGGAACTTGTGAGGTGCAGGGGCTCCTTTTCTCAAGTGCTACTCACTGGGAGGCGGAGCCCCCGGGTAAAGCCAAAGTCAGTAAGGCTGGGAACTTTCTACCCTTCCTAAGGGGTAAGTCACCCAATGTAAATAGCGTGGTTTGTATTTCGGTTACGGAACAAATGACAAATTCGGAGATAATTTGTATTTTTCCTAACCATACAAACCTTAGCTATTTACACATATTTGCCCGCCAGCCCTGTCCCCCAAGTCAAGTCCTACCTCTAAGTGAAGTGAAGCAAATCACCGGTGTGTGGGGGGGAGGGGTAGCAAGCTACACCTTCCCCTACCCCCGCTAACTAGCGCAGGGGTAGTTAACCCTTGTTAAAATCTATTGGCTCGTCATTTCAGCTATGCCGAAAGTAAACCCAATGTAAATAGCTAAGGTTTGTATGGTTAGGAAAAATACAAATTATCTCCGAATTTGTCATATATAAATATATATATATATATATATATATATATATATATATATATATATATATATATATATATATATATATACATATACATACATACATAAATACACAGTAGGCCCCCGCCATACAACATTAATCTGTTCCGGAGTTGGTATCGTATGGTGAAAATGTCGTATGGCGGCAAATAGAATAGCTAATGCGTGAAAAGCCCCTGGTAAAAACATTGAAAATTAACATGTAACAAAATACAATACAGTAGTATAGTAAGCACTGTACTACAGTATACTTATATATAATATACATGTACTGTACAGTATATAATTAAATAGCATGTACAGGATAAATAAAAATTATATACTCTACAGTACTGTAAAGGAAAAATTAAATCTTATTTACCTTTGGAGTAACGTGACTTGAGCTGGTAGTGAGTGGAGGCAGAGGGGGGAGGAGATGGTAGATATAAAAACATATCAATGCTAATTATGTTATGTCCACTTAATAATAAATTTATTCTTACTATTAAACACTTGAAATTAAAAATGCTTTTTTTTATCATTTTTGTCTTCTGAAATTTTTTTTTATGATTTTTTTTTTAGAACTTAAAAAATTACTCTTTTTTTTTAGCTTTTTTAATAGAACCACTATTATCGTCTTTGCTTTCTGACACTTCTCTTTTGGAGAAATATCTATCCAAAGAAGCCTGTTTCTGACGATTCCTCAACATATTCCTAAAATGACTCATACACTTATCATTAACACTCTGCATTAGACGACTTGCGTGAAGTTTTTCTGGGTGTTTCTTTTCAATGAAACTCGTAAGGTTTCCATACCAATCGATAGCTTCCCTTATTTCTGATGATGTCGTTTCTTCAGTCTCCCCCCTGTCCTCGCCACCACTAGAGCTGTGCTCTTCTTGAATGATGGTCAACTGCATTGCCTCCAACTCCTTTAAGTCTTCAGTCGTAAGCTCCTCCTTGTGCTCCTCGATAAGGTTATGTGTAATATATGTAAAATTATATGTTTAAATACATGACCTAAGAGGTCAATATGGAAGAGGAGCGAGTGTGAGAAATGCCATAGTCATGTCATAACCAGGATGCGAATGCCAAACCTTAGCAATGTAACATTTTTATGAAGAGTAAACACAAATACAAACCGTGAGAAAGAGTTGTGTCTCACCGGATGCAGGTGTCTTCCTCTATTAATGTTTAGTTTACATTATGTGTTTAAATGCTGAGATAACTGACTATACGATATCTGTGATATTGATATTTTAGCCAGTTCTTATTAAGTTGTCATACGGAATGGTCATCCGACCAAACCATCTATACTCCTGTGATGGAGATGTTAATAACAGTTTTAAAGGAATAAACTATTTTAAAGTTAATTTACCTAGACTTACTTGAAGATGTAACGTACCAAGTCTAAATATTACAACACATTGAAGAGACATTTGATGGGAACCCGAATGTGTGTTAATAACAGTACCACACCAACAATTGGGGGCAGCGGTGGGATTCGAACCCACGCCTCCGAAGAGACATTTGATGGGAACCCGAATGTGTGTTAATAACAGTACCACACCAACAATTGGGGGCAGCGGTGGGATTCGAACCCACGCCTCCGAAGAGACATTTGATGGGAACCCGAATGTGTGTTAATAACAGTACCACACCAACAATTGGTGGCAGCGAATACAACTCTAAGAACCAGAGAAAGATCTTCAAGAACCAGAGTTCAACATAAATCAACTTTAGTATCATGAGAATCAACAGTAATGAATCTACAATTTTGACGAAGTATCTACGTCCACCGAAGAAATGAAAACATTGAATACCAACAAATAAATGTTATACAAACTGAGGAACTGGATCTTCAATCAACATCCTAAGAAAACCAAGGACTGACATTCAACGTTTACTAAACATTCGAGAATCATATCCAGGAAGCACTACATTCAACGGAAATCGGACCGAAAACATTCACCCAAACATCAATAAGAAGAAACAATCCAGTGAGAGAGAGAGGAAATGAAGACATCACCCTTCGACCATATAAACCGAAGCTAAGTACATTTCTTTATTCATTTCAGTTTTAGATAGTGAAGTGTAGTTATCACGAGTCAATCGTCCATTATTGCTGGGGTGAGTTGTTTGTTAATCTTCATTTTTTTCTTTCATTAAAGGAAACTGTATTCAACTTCGAATTCTCGTCTAGAATTTTTTTTCTCTCTGTGCTAATTCCGTTTTCTTTCAGAAGTTCTCGGGAAATATCTTTGTATTAGTATCATTGTTTTGGGGGATTTTGTTATAATCTTTATTATATAGTGCTTAGATATTTTGATAGGATTGCAAGGAGTCGTAGAGATAGAAAAAGAAGTAAACATGACGCCTTTCTTAAGATTAATCTGTTTAACTTGCATGACACTTATGTTGCAAGAAGCTCTAGTGCGGTGTTTTGATAAAAAGTTAACGCCAGCAAGTACAGAATTGGATGTATATAAACAGATAAAGAAACATATGTCTAAGTGTCCTGATCTTGATCCCCTGTTTACACAAGTTTTTGCAAAGAATGAAACTAAGCCACAACAAGTAAACGTAGTTCATAATAGTCAAGTTGCAGGAATGACGTGTTATAATTGCAAACGTCAAGGTCACTTGATTGCAGACTGCAGAACGAGATTCTGTTCGTTACATAATAGTTCAACTCATTCATATAGTCAGTGCTACTCGCGTAAGACACAACAGAATCCTAGAAATACACAGTCAATTCCACAGTCAGTTCCATATGGAAATAAAAAGAAAAATCCTCAGTTCAATAAGAAGAAACAGCCAAACGTCAATGTAGTTCAGAAACAAACAAACAGTTCTTCGGTTGACTCTGATCCTGGGACGTCTACACAGAACTCGCAAGGTCAGACTAATTTTCAGAATGTGCAGAGCAAAGCAAATACCACATAATTAACTCCAGTGGGGAAGAGAGTGATGTTGGGTCATTTAAATCAACATCAGTAGTGTTAAATAATCCATTTAATGTTTTATCAGATCATTGTGAGGCAATAGATTTTCCTACGAATTACACGACCGAATCAAATAAATTAGTGCATGCTCCCGTAGATTTGCAACAAATTCACACAATAATAAGTCAAAATGAGTTACGACCAACATTATATGCTGTAAATTTAGAACACCGATCCTTTACATTATTTTTTGACTCTGGTAGTCCACGTAATATCATGGATTTGAGGACACATCATTTGTTGTTTTTGAACTTCCCTATAAAGAAGTCCGGAGTAAGGCTCTCGGGTATAGGAAATAATGAATTAAATGTAATAGGCGTAACTCATGTTCAGTTCAAGGTCGGTAAGCGCACGTTTGCCGATACATTTGTTGTTGTACAAAACATTGCTATGTATCCAGCTGTAATTATAGGATACCCATCTATGGGAAATCAAAACATTATCTTAGCCCCTGCCAAGCACGGCGTGTATATCAAAGGAAAATTCTATAAGTCTTCTAATACCTTAAAATCAGTTTTGGATAAAAAGGAGACGACAAATAAAACAGTGACGTACGTTGAAGAACCAATAACTTGTCTCACTAATAAAGAAATAATATACGCGACCCAACAGAATTCTCGTTCACCCGTAATATCATCTTGCACGCAATCTATCGAGCCGAACGTACCTTCGAATTTAATAGTGCAAATAAAGAAAACGTTACCGGGATCTGAAATATTAATCCTTTCTGACACTTTGAAAACTAACGTATTATCCGTCACACAAGCTATTTATACACTAGGCTCACATCAACAATGTAATATTGAAGTCTGTAATCATTTAAATACCACTTTAGTAATTCACAAAAATCAACATATCTTGGATGTAGAAGTATATAAACATCGTATTCTTACCGTCGCTGAAGTTAGTCACGCTCAATCAGTTACGGATGAATCCCTTTTGCAATCTATTAAAAATAAAATCAATAAAGACATTCAAGAAGAAGAAATTCAGCAGAAATTTTTTGGACTTTAAACTTAATATCATGATGTTTTTTCCACTACGGATGGATCCCTAGGAAAAACAGATGGGATCGAGCATCAAATAAGGTTAAAGGACAAGCAGAAAATTATCTATGTACCCTCGTACAGACTCCCTATGAAATTCCAGAATGAAATAAATGATGAAGTAGGTAAAATGCTAGAAGAAGGAGTCATTAGGAAATCGAACAGCCCTTATAATTTTCCATTAATAGTTGTACCGAAAAAAGATCGAACATGGCGTATCTGCGTAGATTTCCGTCGCCTAAATGAGGAGACGATCCCTGATCGATTCCCAGTGCCATGTACTGACGATATTTTATCTTTGTTAGGTCAGAATAAATATTTTACCAGTTTGGACTCACTTAAAGGCTTTCACCAGATATCATTAGAAGAAAATAATATCCCATACACAGCCTTCAGCACAGCCAGGGGACATTATGAATTTTTACGTATGCCTTTTGGTTTACGTTGTGCTCCCATAACATTTACTAGAAGGATTAACATAGTGTTTGGAGACTTGCTAGGGGATATATAGCATGCCTATATGGATGACCTTGTAATCTTTTCCAATACCTTAGAAGAACATCTACGTAAACTAGAACTAGTACTACAGAGACTAAGACAACATAACTTAAGGGTAAAGATTAATAAGTGTGAATTTTTCAAAACAGAATTAGTCTATTTGGGTTTTATGGTGTCTAGCCAAGGTCTTCAAGTAGTCCACGATAAGGTGTCAGCTATCCGTAACTTTCCGATACCTACTAATGTCAAGGGAATACAGCAATTTCTGGGGTGTAGTGGATATTACAGGCGTTTTATACGCAATTATTCAATAATAGCCGCTCCCCTAACTGATCTTACGAAGAAGGGCGTAGATTTCATATGGTCTGAGCAACATCAACAGGCGTTTAATATATACCTTGAAAGATGAACTGTGTAGTTCTCCTATCTTAAAATTTCCTGACTTCGGTAAGGAATTCTTCATTGCAACAGACGCCTCAGACTTAGAAGTAGGTGGGGTATTCCCGATAGCTTTTTATTCTCGAAAACTGAGAACTTCCGAAAGTAAGTATGCAGTAATAGACAAGGAAGGGCTAGCTATTGTTAATTCACTAGTGCATTTTAAGTTCTATATTAATATACGGTTATCCCGTTAAGGTTCTTACTGATCATAAACCACTAACCGACTTCTTTAAAGGCTTCAGTCACAGCCCCAAACGAACTCGGTGGCATTTGATCATTCAAGACTGGCGCGAGAATCGGGTATTTACCAGGGAAAGCAAATATCATTGCTCATGCATTATCACGCAACCCTGTGTCATCTTGTACGGGGCCTTTAGCTGAATTAATAGATATATCAACATCCATGCCTATTGTTAAAACTATATCTGAAAAAGAAGATCTGGGCTGGAGTGCTGAATTATTACAGACTGAGCAAAGAAAAGATCAGAAATTAGAAAAAATTATAAATGCTTTGGAAGGCAATCGTAAGGAAAAGGAATATATAAAGTATACGCAGCAGAATTATATAATCAAAGACAATATTCTGTGTAGATCCGTGACAAGGAAAACCCGCAATACACCACATGTAACTAACGACCAGGTAGTGGTACCAATCTCACTTATTTCCACTGTCCTAAATTGGTTGCATGCAAATCCATTGCATGGACACCCGGGGTTCTCATTAATGTCACAGAAAGCCAAATCATTGTTTTATTGGCATACGATGCTTACAGATATAAAAAAAACACATAGCTAATTGTCGCACTTGTCAGGAAAACAAAGGGCACACAAAAACACCTGTCAGCCTAGGGGCTTATCCCGTGCCCAATCAACCCTTTGAAAGGATTCATTTAGATTTATTAACAGGATTTTACGAGTCAGACATAGGAAATAAGCACATCTTAGTAATTGTAGATGCTTTGACTCGATATACAGAACTAATAGCGCTTAAAACTAAAACTGCGATTGAATGCGCTAGGAAGTTTTACGAGTGTTACATTTGTAAACATGGAATTCCACACATGATAATTTCAGACTCGGGTGGAGAATTTAATAATCATTTCCTTACCTCATTGTGTGAATTCCTTAGCATAAAGAAAATCAATACTATGATCTATCACCTAGAGTCGAATGGGCTAGTGGAAAGAGCGAATAGAAAGGTTTTAAATATATTAAGAGTAACACTATTGGGATCAGACCCCAGCTGGGATATTGCAATACCTGCGGTAC
This sequence comes from Palaemon carinicauda, assembly GCF_036898095.1. Lineage (NCBI taxonomy): Eukaryota > Metazoa > Arthropoda > Malacostraca > Decapoda > Palaemonidae > Palaemon > Palaemon carinicauda. Next base: position 39,221,520 of record NC_090746.1, on the reverse strand, counting down.
TGAGTACTCTGAATCATTCATATCATATATCAATTAAAATGTCACCGCACGAGGCATTGTATGGTACCCCAGTTAGAACGCCTTTCCATGTATTAACGCCTACAACTAATTTATCAAATCCTTTAAAAGAATGTATAAATGCAAGCAAAAGTCGTTTTGATATCCTTCGAAAGAATTTAGAAGAATCACAAATCATAATGAAAAGGAATCATGATGAAATAGCGAAGCCAACTAAAACATATACCGTGGGTGATAATGTATACATACAGGTAAATGTACGTAAAGGACTCAATTATAAACTAACACATAAGTTTGAAGGCCCATTTAACATTTTGGAAACATTAACGACCAATAGGTTTAGAGTTCAAAATGTATCCCAACCCACTGATGAGAGAATCGTACCATTGGCTCACATAAGAAATTAAAATAAGAGGGAAAGAAGTGAGGGAGAAAATTTTTTTATTTTTTATTTTTGTGAACCTTATATGTTAAAGGTTTTTCTTCTTAATACAGGAGTAATTACATATATTTTTTTGGGCTCAAGCCATGTCGTCCTGATGGAAGGTTCCTTCAGTAGCTTCCTTTGGATATATATAACTACTAAGATATTCCCAGAGAATTAAACTAAAGGTTTTCACAGAATTCTAACTTCTGCAGCGAGTATTCTAAGGGTTAACCCTTTAGAATATCGTATATCAACAGGGGACGCATGCATTAACACGTCACATGGCCATCTGCACCCCACCCAGCGTTTACGCTTCGAGGGGGAGATGTGGCGAGTGAATGTGGGAGGTAATTGAGGTGCCGTTCCAAAGATACTCTCCCTTCATCACTGTTACGATACTCGCAGCTGCGTGACGTTACGTCCGCCAGCATCGTTCCTCTATTAGTAGCCATAACGCCTTTTGTTTTGTTCCCAGTTATCGATGTTTTTTGTGTGCATCCTTCAAGATGTCTCAGCCTTCTGCTTCGCCTTATTCTGGAAAGTTAAGTACCAGGTTCTTGTATTGTTTAAATAAGCTCTGGCCGTCGAGTAACGATTTTTTACGCTAAAATCTTGTGTTTTGTGGCCGAGCTGAGCCTTGCCTCGGGTCGCCATTTACGGCGCGGCTGTTCGCTTGCATGCGTTATTTAGTTAGCCAGAACAGCCTTCCCCGACCTTTTATCTGAGATAAATCTTTAGTTATTTAGTCTTCATTATTAGGAAAGAGTTATATTATGCCGATACTGGTCTTCGGCGATCTTAGTTAGCCGACCCCATACTAGCCTTTCAGCCTAGCATAGGCTACAGCCTAGTGTTCATGTTTGCTTCTGCATGATATAAGAATGTTCCTAGTGTTATGTTAATGAAGATATAGGCTTAGTTAGCCAGCATAGCCTTCACGGCCTAATAACTAATTTATCTTAGGTTAATTAATCTTCAATTTAGGAATAGTTCATTTATGCCGTTGTGGTCTTCGGCGCTCCTAGCCAGTCGACCCCATACTAGCCTTTATGCCTAGCATAGGCCGCAGCCTTGTATTCACATTTACTTCTGCATATGAGTGTTCCTAGTGTTATTTTATGAAGATTTAGGCATTTTTAAACATATACAAGATTTCATGTTGCACATATTTTCGCCCCGGGGAACCATACAGGGAACGGTGCCTGGTCCAACTAGCCCATACCTAACCCAACGCTGGGATCCTTGTCTGCTTCCTTATCTCCCTTACCCTATGTACCTCCCTCTGGGTAGCCTTACCTTTCGTAGCCCCTTACCCGAAACACTTCAGGTAGGTAAGGTTAGGTAGTTCTTCCCTCTTCCCTCCCATAGTGTATGGGGTGATTTCGGTCAGAACCCCAGAGTACTTATCGTTCATCCTAGTCCACCCCTAAGAAACGTCTTTCCCCTGGGGTATCGACTGAGACTGAAGGTGGGGGGGCCATAGCCCTTCCCCCCTAGACTGCTCTTGGTTGGGACTTGTCCCTTCCTCCTGTAGCCTAGCGATACTTCCTCAGCCTTACCTAATCTAGGAGGAGATCTCCTGGTTTAGGTTAGGCCTTGGGGGTCTCTGTTTTATTATAGTTTAGGACAGTACACCAGTTCTGTTCCAACTCTGAGCTAACCTACCCTAGGGTTGGAGAGCACCTCTCTCCTGCCTGGGTAGTATAGAAAACAGATTCCCCCACCCTCTGGGAGCTTTAGGGTCGCAATCCCTTCTGCCCCCCCCCCCTCCCCCTACCTCACTCTATCCTTTGTGTCAGCTTGCCTTCACACCCCTGTCCGCTGTCCTACAATTCCCCCTCAGGGAGAATTGTAGGTTAAGCTGCGCTCTCCTGCCTGGATGGCCGCTCTGCTACACTTCCCCCTCATAGTCGAACTATGGGGTTATATTAGCGGCTGCCCTGCCGGCAGAAGAGCAACCCCCCCCCCCCCCCCCCCGTTTAGAGTGTTCTCTGATCTTCCCTTGGATTACCATAGGCATCCAGCCGTCTGCCGGCTCCCTGCCGTCAGATGATAGGTTGTTCCCCCCCCCTATCATGAGTACACTCCTTCCGGAGAAAGCCGGTTGGGTATCGAACATTACCCTTCCTCCTACCCTCCTTATCTTTCTCTCTTCTATCATGGTGCTGGTCCACTGCCGGCACGCCAGGTGACTCCCTACTGCATAGGACGTTCCTATCTCAGGATTACCTAAGGCAACACCCTGCCGGCTGCCGGGGGCGGCCGCCCCTTTCCGCCGCTAGCCACCAGCACCCCAGGTGACCTTCCTACTTCATAGGATTTCCTGTCTGAGAACCAACTATTGCGTCAGCCTGCCGGCTGCCGGGGGCCGCCGCCCCTTTCCGCCGCTGCCGGCGACCGCCACCCCTTGCCGCCGCCGCTGCCGTCGGCTTCTCAGACACCTTCCATCTTATGTACCCAGTTAGGTTCACCATCGCCGACAGCCTGCCGGCTGCCGGAGGCCTCCGACCTGCCGCCGTGACGGCGGTCGCCCCTATAAGTGTTTCCTACCTCTCTGCTGCTCAGTGTGTAGCCTTGATGGATTCACCCCGCCGGACCAGGCCTCCGGCTTGCCGGCAAAGCTCCGCAGCTTCCAGGGACAAGCACCCCTTCCCCCCGGCTGCCAGCCCCGTGCCGGCAGTCGACCTGTACATCCATATAGCCAGACTGATCTTCTTTGCTGTTTCATACCCTGAAGACAGTGTCTGAGCTGTATGAGTGTACAATACAATGTTTCCAGCATACTCTGTGCTTCTCAGTGCAGTCTCATACCGGGACCTTCCCAAATATTGAGGGGTTTATCCTATTTTCCCCTCCTTTATCTAGGTTCTGAACGATTGCAGACCTTCTCTACTCGGCAGACAATTCCTTTATAAGGAAGCCTAGTCTGGCTTCCCCATAGGGATACCATTCCCTCTCCTTTAACCTCAGGTTTTAAGGAATTGCGAGCAGAAAAGGTCGCGGTACCTGGCTGGACGGGATTCACAAGTATGTGTCTTCCTACTTCTTTTCTAGCTCACCTATCCGGAGCTCACATAACACAATTCTAAGTTTAAGAATTAGATTAAGGAATCTTAATTTAAGAGTAATATAAGACATGACTCTATTTCCATGTACTCATGTTCTCTTTCTTTTACAGGAGGAGTACCTGAAGTGTGAGAGCCCCTTCTGCTCGGTTCGCCGCCCGGACTTTTACGGGCATGGTGCGTGTCGGACCCACGCCCCCTATACTGCAAAGAAGGGCAACTTCAAGTACTGGGATCCAGTGTCCGGCCCAGTCTGCAAAGGCCTCCTCAACGAGGGGTTCGACAACCCCCCATCCTTAGAAGCCAGGGACAATGCTCGAGAGAAACTGCGCAGGTGGGTGCGCAGTTTTCCCCAACGAGAAGATGAGGGCCATCCTTTTCCTGAAAGCGTCGGCAGATTCTGTGATCCCCAGGATCAGATCCCCTTGGTTCAAGTGACCGTAGAACCAGACATCGAGACTACGCTTAGCAAGTGTAGTCTAGACGAGGTGGAGAAATCTGACGACACCGAGAGGACCCTCATGGGCGAGGATCCGGAGGAAGAAGAGGATCAGGTGGGATACCCTGATTCGGAGGGCAAGGTCGCCCCTCCACCTCCGGCAACTCCCGTAGTGGTCGAGGAGTCAGTCCCCTCTACCTCCGCCGCACCGCAGCCCCTGCTGCTTGCCACCGAAGATGCCATCTGGGTATTGTTGGCCTTAATGGAGGAGAAGCTTAGCAAGCATTCCGCCCAGATTACAAGCCGTTTCATGGAATTGAGGCAACCGAAGAAGAACTCGGTTAAGAACCTTCCTTCCTGCTCGGAGTCTAACCCCTGGAGGTACGCCGAGCATATGCCAATCACAACTGGCAAAATATTCATTAGTGACAAGCTAGGGAAGAAGTGGAATTCTTCCCTAATTTCGAAGCTTACCAGGACTGTTATGTCCGACTTAGGACCGAACCAGCCTCCAAGGAGGAGACTGAGCCCAAAGAGGTGATCGTTTTCGATCACTCAAAGGCCCAAGATTTACTGGCAGATTGCCTGAAGAGCCGCGGTTTTACTAACTCGAAAATGCCGGCTCTGAGCAAGAAGCACCCGTCCTTTCTTGCTCCCCCTTCCGCATCCTTCCCCTTCGTGGAAAAAGCCTTTCATGCGGTCATGAAGGCGGTGGAGGAAGGAAAACCCTGTCCTACCCTGGAGGAGTGTAGGCCTCTTTCCCTCGCCTTCCCCCCGACGACAAGTTCTGGAAAGATATCCAGTTCACCTTCACGGTTGGGAAGCTGGACCCTGACGTAGCTGGACGTCAGTTCAACGAGGACCTCCCGAAACTGAATGACCACCTTCTTCGTCGGGAGCAAGAGACCAAGGAGAGACTGGCTGCCTCCCTGTCTCTCCAGATTCAGCTCGAGGTCATGGCCGGGGACGTTAGAGTCCCAGACCTCTTTATGGTTCTTGCCAAAACCCACCTTGTGACTGTGATGAAGGACCTGTACAGCTTCATCAGGTCCAGAAGAACCTGCAGAGAGTTCGTGTTTGCCAACGCGGCAGTGAAACACGAACCCCGGAAACTCATCTCCTCCAACATCTGGAGTAAGCATCTCTTTCCCTCTGCTCTGGTGAAAGAGATCGTCGACAAAGCCGCCTCTGAGAATCGGAACCTTCTCAACAAATGGGGCATGTCACGAAAGAGGAAATCCTCTCAGGACGAAGGCCCTCAGCCTGAGAGGAAATCCTCCAAACCAAGACCCCAGCAGCATCAACAAAAACGCCAGTTTCCGGCTCCCGCTACTCCCCAAGTGGTCACTCAACCGTAACAGACCTTTCAGTTGGTCCCCCAACCGGTGGTGTCACAATCACCGGCCTTTACCCCTGCCTACGAGCGTCAGTCAACTACCTTTCGTCCCAGAGGTAGAGGCTCAGGCAGAGATTCCTCGCGCTGCCCCTCTAGGGGCAGAGGAGGAAGGGGAGCTAGCGGCCAAGATGGCAAGACCTCGGGAAACCAGAAGCAATGAAGTACTTCCGGTGGGAGGAAGACTCCGCCACTTTCAGGATCGCTGGACCTTCGATCCTTGGGCACACAGCATCATCAAGAAGGGACTGGGTTGGAGCTGGACACAACCACTTCCAACCTTCCACCAATTCTTCCAGCCATCAACCCCCCTCTTGGAAGAATATTGTCCTAGAACTCTCGAACAAGAAGGTGATCAAGAGGGTAAAGTCCACCAGATCCAGGGAAGACTGTTTTGTGTTCCCAAGAAGGACTCAGACAAACTCAGAGTCATTCTCGACTTGTCACCCCTCAACAAGTTCATTGCGAACAACAAATTCAAGATGCTGACTCTTCAACAAATAAGAGCCCTACTGCCTCACAAGGCCTACACGGTCTCAATAGACCTGGCGTACGCCTACTGGCACATCCCAATGAACCACCACGCTTCCTCTTACCTAGGATTCCGGCTCCAAAGAAGATGCTACGCCTTCAGAGCCATGCCCTTCGGGCTCAACGTGGCTCCGAGATTCTTCACCAAGCTAGCAGACACGATCGTCCACCAGCTACGCCTTCAGGGCGTCCAAGTGATGGCCTACCTCGACGACTGGCTGGTCTGGTCGACTTCTCCAGAAAAGTGTTTGAAAGCTTGCAGCAAAGTAACCCAGTTCCTGGAACATCTGGGTTTCAAAATAAACACCAAGAAGTCTCGCCTCGCTCCAGCTCAGAAGTTCCAATGGTTAGGAATCCATTGGGATCTTCAGTCACACCGCCTTTCCATTCCACTAAAGGAAAGGAAAGAAATAGCAGGGACTGTCAGAAGACTTCTCAAATCCAAACGGATCTCAAGACGACAGCAAGAGCAAGTTCTCGGCTCACTACAGTTCGCCTCAGTGACAAACCCAGTGCTACGAGCACAGCTAAAGGATGCCTCAGGAGTCTGGAGACGAAACGCATCCATCGCTCGAAGAGACCTCAAGAGACCCCTACCAAACAGGCTTCACTCTCTGCTAAGCCCGTGGTCAGAAGCAAGGACCTTGAAAAGATCCATCCCTCTCCAACCTCCACCTCCATCGCTCAACATCCACATGGACGTTTCTCTGGAGGGTTGGGGGGGGCCACTCCCATCAACGACAAGTTCAAGGAACATGGTCTCCCTTATTCAAGACGTTTCACATCAACATCTTGGAGGCCATGGCGGTTCTTCTCACCCTGAAGAAATTATCCCCGCATCCTTCGATACACATCCGTCTAACTCTGGACAGCTCGGTAGTAGTCAGATGTCTCAATCCTCAGGGCTCGAGATCGCCCCACCTAAATCAGGTGCTATTACCCATCTTCTGCCTAGCGGACAGGAAGAACTGGCACCTCTCTGCAGTTCACCTACAAGGATTCTGCAATGTGACGGCGGACCCTCTATCGAGACAAACCCCATAGAGTCGGAATGGTCCCTAGACGCAAGATCGTTCTCCTTCATCTCTCGTCAAGTCCCAGAACTACAGATCGACCTCTTCGCAACGAGCGACAACAAGCAACTTCCTCGATATGTGGCCCCTTACGAGGACCCCAAAGCGGAAACAGTGGACGCCATGTCCCTGGACAGGAACAGATGGTCCAAGATTTACCTGTTCCCTCCACCCAACCTTCTGCTGAAAGTCCTCTCCAAACTGAGAACCTTCAAAGGGACAGCAGCCCTAGTGGCTCCCAAGTGGCCCCGGAGCAATTGGTTCCCCCTACTCCTGGAGCTACAGCCCAAGCTGATCACTCTGCCGGGCCCAGTTCTATCCTAACAGGTGCAGAAGTCGACTGTCTTCGCTTCATCAAAGAAAGTCAAGGATCTTCATCTCATGATTTTCTCTCCCTAGCCGTGAAGATAAGGTTTGGGATCTCGAAGAAAAGTTTAGACTTCCTAGAGGAATATAAAACAAAGTCTACCAGAAGGCAATATGAATCATCCTGGAAGAAGTGGGTATCCTTCGTCAAGGTAAAAAATCCTACGGAAATCTCCATAGATTTTTGCATGTCCTTCTTTATTCACCTTAATGGACAAGGCTTGGCAGCCAATACGATTTCCACTTGCAAATCGGCCTTGACCAGACCACTTCTATACGCCTTCCAAATAGATTTATCCAACGAGATCTTTAATAAACTCCCGAAGGCGTGTGCTAGACTCCGTCCAGCACCTCCACTGAAACCCATCACCTGGTCCCTGGATAAGGTGCTTCATTTTGCCTCTAGCCTGGACAATGATTCTTGCCCTCTGAAAGACTTGACTCGGAAAGTAATCTTCCTTTTTGCTCTCGCCTCGGGAGCCAGAGTCAGTGAAATAGTGGCATTATCAAGAGAAGAGGTCCAGATACAGTTCGCCGACACGGGGGAACTTACCCTCTTCCCGACCCCACGTTTCTTGCTAAAAATGAACTTCCCACTAAAAGATGGGGCCCTTGGAGAATCTGAACCCTGAAGGAAGATGTCTCTCTATGCCCAGTGGAGAGTCTTAAGGTCTATCTTCGAAGAACTTCAGACTTTGGTGGAGGACAGCTTTTCAAAGGAGAAACGTCGGGCAGTGACCTGTCACTAAAACAACTTAGAGCTAAAATCACCTACTTCATTCGCAGAGCGGATCCCGACAGTACACCCGCAGGTCACGATCCCAGGAAAGTCGCCTCTTCCCTAAATTTCTTCCAAGGAATGGACTTCGAAAGCCTCCGATCCTTCACAGGCTGGAAGTCCCCTAGAGTGTTCTTCAAACACTATTCAAAGCAGGTGCAAGAAGTCAAGCGATTCGTGGTGGCAGCGGGTAGCGTGATGAAACCTGCTGTTTAGTGCTGCGTAGGACAGTGAGTTTTTCGGGACTTTAACTCAAACGGGTGCCTGTGTTGACCCTAGTGCGATACATAGTGATTTCAAGGGACACTTAGTGTCACTAATGGACTGTCCTTTACCAAGGTGAAACGACATAGATTCGTACACGTGTGCTACATGTTCTCGGACATGAAGTGTATTTTGATTTAAAAGACTGGCGTTCCTCAGGAACTAATGATTACAGAAAAGATTGTTTCCCTTTCAGATTCTGCATCACCATCTTTTACCATATATATGTCTATTATTGTATTTTATTATTGTACATAAATTTTCATATTTCCATGCAAATTTCAAATAAAATATTTATTTTATTTACCACATGCGTCTCTTTCGCTCCTATTTTTATATGAAAATATATTGCTGTTCTTGTTTTACTGAACCTACTCTTGAGTTATTATGATTAGTATACCTACTATCTTTTATGTACAGTACTCACCTAATAATATAAATTTGTCCCTACACAAATATTTACCCTTCTGATCTGTCTTGAGACCGGCACGATTTCTTCCAGGTGAGTCTTTCCTCATCAGATTGCTTCGAGATGTTCCTCCTGTCCTACTAGGACCTTTCTCGCCAGGGGGGCGGGACGCCAGGTCATTGTAATGCCACTGGTAGTTACATTTAACGGAGATGTCACGGTCTCTTTGGTCACCAGACCACGGGAATGTTTATTCGGAGTACCAGGCACTTGAATTGGGAACAAATCCACGATACATTAATTCTCTAGTACACTTCCATCAGGACGACATGGCTTGAGCCCAAAAAAAGGATTTTGAGCGAAGCGAAAAATCTATTTTTAAATATTTAACTTAGCCGGTGAATATATATGTAGCCTACGTCTCCGACGGTCGACAGATTCCAAAATCTCGCGAGCGATCGCCATGATGGTTGCGGGATGTGACCACCAGCGCCGACTATCGGCCAGATACCGCATATATTTCCCCAGGAATTCAGTTCTTCTCTGTCGGTGGTAATGACAGCATTGGTTCCGCTCGCGCTTAACCTCAAAGTTTCTAGTGATTGGTGAAGTACTTGTTCATGGTTTTATTGCTTTCACTGTGTTGGTTTTTCTTCCATAAAACTCTTGAATTACTTTTTTGATTATTGTTGCTGAACTTGGCTTTATTTTTGGACTTTCTTTGAAATTTTCACAATGGCTGACCCTTCTCCTGTCTATCGTAAATGTTCTAAAGACTGTAATAAACGTCTTCCTAAAGCTTCCATCGATCCTCATTCTATTTGTGTTAATTGCCGGGGTAAATCTTGTCAATTAGGGGATCGAAGTGAGGAATGTATTGTTTTGTCTGAATTCGAGTGGTTGGAGTATGATAAATATACTCGGAAACTCGAAAGAGATAGGGTTAGAAGAAGCTCTTCTAGATCTCAAGAATTTTCCTCTTCCCATGCCCCTGAACCTATTCCTCCTCCTGTAGTGGTAGTTTCAGAACCCCCTATTGGCACTAATGAACCTTCTATGAGAGATATGTTAATGGCTATTCAAGCGTTGGGTGAGAAGGTCGAATCGTTGGCCTCGGACAGGAATCAACTTATGTCCGACGTTAAGATTTTAAAGGGTCAAAGTGATAAAGTGAAAAGTGCAACAAATATGTTTAGTGTTTTGCCGGAGGATTCGTCTGTTCGTGCTTGTCGCTTGCCTAGTCCGAGACCTCTTTCAGGCTCCCCTACCCCTGGGAGAAGGAATGTCGTAGGACCTAAGGGAGCGAGAGGTGTTAACCAACGAACAGACGTTCCCTCAAAGGTATCAGACGTTGCTCTTCAAGCACGTCCTTACCATAAGACAGGAGAGACGAAGTTCTCCTCGTCTTCCGATGATTCGTCTCTTAAAAAACCTTGGCGTAAGGTTTCGAGACCGTTGAAGCGTAAGTCAGTCCCTTCAGGACAGGTCCAACGTCCTGACTGTAGTCATTGGGACAGCCCCGAACGTATTCGGTCATCGGAGGATTACTCTCCTATTAAGCGCAAACGTGACGTTGAGTTTGAGGGTCCCGTTCAGTGCGATGACGTGCATGCACAGACGTTACCGACTTCACGATCTGTTTCGAGTTCTGTTGACCCTAAGTTAAGCGTCTTACAAGATATGCAGTTAAAACTTTCTTCCTTAATAGAAGTTTACGATCATGTTCCTGTGCGTAAGGAGCCTTTACTTGCGGTTCGTCACGGTACCGGCAAGCGTGATTCAGGTCTTCAACCTCCTAAGCGAGATTTGTCTCGTCACTCTGACGTTATCCCTTATGTCAGCTTTGCTGTTAAACATGATTCGGAACGTGTTTCCCGTCAAGTCACGTCAGTCACGAGACTTTGAACTTCAGTTTCCGCAGTCACAACGTGACGTTGAGCTGCAGTCGCCGCAGCCCCGACGTGACGTTCATCGGCCGACTCCGTTGACCCGACGTGACGTCGAACGTCAGTCGCCGCAGTCTCGTTTTGACATAGAACAACAGTCACCTCTGTCCCTACGTGGCGTAGAACATCAATCTTCGCAGTCTCGACGTGACGTCGTCCCCTTGACTTTAACTGCGGCTTATTTACAAGTTGATGTAGCCTGTCAGGCTTTGCCGTCTCGTCATTCTGATTTTTCTCCGTCTCGCAAGACTTTACCTTTGTCGGATGATGTTCCTTGTGAAGAAGAAGTTGATGATCCCCTTTCAGCTAATGTTCCTTTGGGGATTCAGTCAGAAGGGGAGGAGCCTAGGGTTGTCCAGCAATCCCTTGACTTTAAAAAGATTATGAATATCTTTAGGGATGTTTTTCCTGATTATTTTGTTACTGCGGCTCCACGTTCGCCGCCGTCTGAACTTACTCTAGGCATGGCTTCTTCGACTCCGTCGTTTACGAAGTTGGTTCTCTCTCACTCTTCTAAGAGAGCCATGCGATTGTTGGGAGACTGGTTGGTAACCAGAAGAAGTTTAGGAAAGTCTTCCTTTGCCTTTCCCCCTTTTAAATTGGCCTCTCGCGCGAGCGTCTGGTATGACACAGAAGTTCTCGGCTTGGGAGTTCCTGCCTCTGCCCAGGGAGACTTCTCAAGCCTTGTAGACTCTTCTCGTCGTCTAGCCATGAGACGCTCGAAGATTTTCTGGTCGTCCACAGAACTGGATCATCTCCTTAAAGGAATTTTTCGTGCCTTCGAGGTTTTTAATTTTTTGGATTGGTCCCTGGGAGCCTTAAGTAAGAAGGTCTCTTCATCGGACAATGATGTTACTATTCAAATAATGTCTTGCATGGACAAGGCCATAAGGGATGGCTCCAATGAACTGGCAGCTACGTTCACAGCAGGAGTTCTTAAGAAAAGAGAAGCCTTGTGTTCTTTTCTTTCTGTAGGGGTTACTCCCTGTCAGAAGTCAGAACTTCTTTTTGCTCCCTTATCATCTACTCTGTTCCCTCAACATCTTATTAAAGATATCGCGGCATCTCTTGCTCTAAAGGACACGCACGATTTGGTGGCCAAGACTGCACGCAAGGGTTTGCCTTCTTCTCATGCCAACAAACCCAAGTTTGACACGCCAGCTGCAATGTTTATTCCGCCTTTTCGTGGCAGAGCCTCCAGCAGGGGAAACTCTCGTTCAGATAACAAACGAGGTAAGAAAAGAGGATCCAGATCCTCACGTGGCAGAGTCTGACTGCCCACGGCTTCAGACAGCGGTAGGGCCAGATTGACGAACTTCTGGCAGGCCTGGGAGAAGAGGGGTGCAGACTGGGAGTCAGTTTTGTTGCTGAAGGAGGGTTACAAAATTCCTTTTGTACGAAGACCTCCGCTAGTGAATTTTCCGATAGACCTCTCTCCCAGGTATCGAGAGGAGACAAAGAGACAGGCTTTGCAACATCAAGTTTCTCTGTTGTTGGAAAAGGGGGCGGTGGTAAAAGTCTCGGACCTTCAATCCCCAGGTTTTTACAACCGTCTCTTCCTGGTTCCGAAGAACACAGGAGGTTGGAGGCCAGTGCTAGATGTAAGTGCTCTCAATGTGTTTGTTGTAAAAACAAAATTCACGATGGAGACTACCAAATCTGTTTTAGCAGCGGTAAGAGAGAGCGACTGGATGGTCTCTCTCGACCTGCTGGATGCATACTTCCACATTCCGATTCATCCAAACTCTCAACATTATCTGAAGTTTGTGTACAGGAAGTGGTGTATCAGTTCCGAGCACTGTGCTTCTGCCTCAGCCCTGCTCCTCTTGTTTTTACAAGGCTCATGCGAAATGTAGCAAAGTTTCTACATTTGTCAGGGATCAGAGCCTCCCTTTATTTAGACGACTGGTTACTCAGGGCGTCGTCCCTTCATCGCTGTCTGGAGGACCTCAAATGGACTTTGGACCTGCCCAAAGAGTTAGGTCTCCTAGTGAACGTGGAAAAGTCGCAACTGACTCCATCCCAGACTATTCTTTATTTGGGGATGGAGATACGGAGTCGAGTTTTTCGGGCCCCACAAGGATGGAGCAAGCTCTGCTCAAAGTCCGTCACTTGCAAGAGAAAAGCAGTTGCTCTGTGAGAGTTTGGATGAGCCTCCTGGGAACTCTTTCGTCGCTGGAGCAGTTTATCTCTCTGGGGAGACTCAACCTTCGCTCTCTCCAGTTTCACCTAAACCACCATTGGAGCAAGTTGAAGGGCTTAGAGACGATCTCGATTCCAATCTCCGATTCAGTCAAGACATGTCTATTTTGGTGGGACAGCAACATCAGACTTCGGGAAGGTCTTTCTCTTGCGATCAAGAACCCAAACCATGTGTTGTTTTCAGACGCATCGGATTTGGGTTGGGGAGCGACACTGGACAATCTGGAATGCTCGGGTCTTTGGTCCGCAGACCAAAAGAGTCTTCACATAAACAGCAAAGAACTTTTGGCAGTCCATCTAGCTTTAAGAAGTTTCGAGAGTCTGGTTCGAAACAAAGTGGTGGAGGTGAGTGCAGACAATACCACGGCCTTGGCATACATCTCGAAGCAAGGAGGCACTCACTCTCACTCCCTTTTGGTCACCGCAAGGGACCTTCTCACTTGGTCAATAGCTCGAAACATCTCTCTTTTGACGAGATTTGTGCAAGGGGAGATGAATGTCTTAGCGGATTGTCTCAGCAGAAGAGGACGAGTTATTCCCACGGAGTAGACGCTACACAAGGATGTGTGCGAGAGACTATGGGTGACATGGGGTCAACCCACCATAGATCTCTTTGTGACTTCTCTGACAAAGAGGCTCCCGACTTATTGCTCTCCTGTTCCAGATCCAGAGGCGGCCCACATAGACGCTTTCCTGCTGGACTGGTCTCAGCTAGACATCTATGCCTTCCCACCGTTCAAGATCCTAAACAAGGTGCTTCAGAAGTTCGCATCTCACGAAGGGACCAGGTTGACGTTGGTTGCTCCCCTCTGGCCTGCGAGAGAATGGTTCACAGAGGTACTTCTATGGCTAGTAGACATTCCAAGAAGTTTACCGTTACGGATGGATCTCCTGCGTCAGCCTCATGTAAAGAGATTTCATCAAAGCCTCCCCGCGCTTCGTCTAACTGCCTTTAGACTATCGAAAGACTCTAGAGCTCAAGGGTTTTCGAAGGAGGCAGCTAGAGCGATCGCGAGGGCTAGAAGATCCTCTACCATCAGGATCTATCAATCTAAATGGGAGGTATTTA
>NC_090746.1:39192540-39202540 GCF_036898095.1 Palaemon carinicauda | reverse complement strand
TCTTTACATCCCTGGCATTGATAATCAGTTTCAAAGCTCATAGAGCATACAAAAAACTCTAAACATTTGGAAAAAATTAAACCATCCAAACTATTCAAGAGACATCAGTTAGTGTGACTTCAACAGTCAGAATTTATTATTAACATATGCATATGCCATTCGTATTGTCAAGTGTAACATATATACTTCATGGTAATATGAACTCTAGATAACAATAATAACAGTTGTCCAATTTAATGTGCCCTTATTCATTTGGACTATTCTTGTAAGCGTGATAAATTAAGTATTTGTATACCATGACAAAAAAAAAAGTATTTCAAGTAAGAGGCACTTATAATTATCATTAGGTAGTTTAACCAGTCCAGATATGCACTCCTCAAATTTAACACAACAGAGAAACAGTTAAATCTTGTTTCGACTTTTATTTCTTTTCCTATATTATTTTTAAGGTGTGAAGCTGATTATATCTTGCACAGTCTTATTTTTCTACTAAATACATCATGTATATTTACCTGCTATCAGCCATGAAGTGAAAGAACTCAATGCTATTGCATTTCTTTTTTATGACAGTTAGTTTTATGTACCTACACTATTTAATGATTCAAAGAAGTACAAAATCTAAATCGCCTCAATTTTCTATGCCTTTTAATTTATTATTAGTAGCTTAGAATGTGGGGTGCTTACTATTGTGTATGATCTTTTGAATTTGATTGAGTTACGTGCTTTGTGTAATGTTTGTGAGAGTTTTAGATAGTAGACCTTAGTTATGTCATCAGGCATCCTATGGTAAGTTTCATAATTATGTACAGGCAGTTTACTAATAAATACAGGTTAAGATGTCAGTTTTACAATGCCATCAAATTCATATTATTTAGTAGATATCAGTAATGTGTTAATTGAGAACTGTATATTGAAATAATAAATGAGAAAACTTTTTCAATAATTATATATTGATGATTTGTATTAAACCAAAAATAGAATTTTACAGGATGCACAGAGCGTGTTGAAAAAATATAGCTATTTAACAAAACAAATAGTTGAAGTATTGGCATAGCTTCAAGAGAATGTTTTGTTATTTTTTTATTTCATCATCATCTTTGTGAATTATGATGTTATTGCAAGTCTTTAAGAATTGGAAATGATAAATGAAAAAAGGAGTGTCAAAACAAATTCAAATGCAGTGCTGATTGTTTTTAGATGAAAACCTATATTCGTGGATTTTTAAAAGTTGTTTATGATCATATATGTTATATACAGTATGGTGAACCAGTATTTAGATTTTCTATTGTTTACTGTAATTACATTTTGGTGATTATATACTGAGTCTCAAGTTAATCCTGACAAACTTGTGTGTGATTAATTTGATTGGATTAGTATTGAATGTATCAACTTTAATAATCTCACTATGACTGAAGGAACGAGCATAGCTTTGATATAAACCTAAACGTTATTTAAGTATATGAATTATTTCTGCACAACAAAATCTATAAGCTTTTATAGGCTCCTGAGGAATTTTTATATCAGAATATGAAATTGTACAAAGCTGGAACTAGCTTATACATAATGTCAGGAATCCAAGGTATCCAGAATTTTTAAAACACACAAATATTCTAGTACAATATGTCTTACAATAAATTGATACAAAGATATGTTCAAACCTTTTACACTTCCAGCTGAATAAGAGTAGTCCTTTGTCTCGTCCATTTCATCTATGGTGTTTTTTGTATGCTATTTTCTAAATTTCTGGTCACTAGTGTTTTACAAGACTCTAGAAAGCTACAAAAAGAATAGTTGTATTGTATGTAAGTTTCTGTTCAGTCCTGATTCGTGATTATATATATATATATATATATATATATATATATATATATATATATATATATATATATATATATATATATTATATATGTATATATATATATATATATATATATATATATATATTATATATATTATATATATATATATATATATATATATATATATATATATATATATATATATATATTTATATATATATATATATAAGGGATTTTGACGTAGGAAAAATCTATTTCTGGGCGAGAGACCTGTGCCGCCCAGTGAAATGCTCCTTTTACATCATTTATAAGGTAATAACTGCTATGAATTTACCAGAGAAAAAATTGTATAGGAATGCTAGGTTGAACCCAGCTCGCTCACCTAATAAGGTGTCGATATAAATAACTGGGGCGTGATAAATCACAACCAGAGGTCTCGCACCATTTAGATAACTCCTGTCAACATCCCCGAACAGCGAGGAGCCGTTCAACATCCTAACTCCAATCGCTACTACGAACGAGCCCACCCACGCTAGTGACGTCACTCCTATAGCACCCCAGATGGGGGCCCGGAAGGGAGGGACGGGTGGGTTCACTGGGCGGCACAGGTCTCTCGCCCAGAAATAGATTTTTCCTACGTCAAAATCCCTTTTCTGGGCTCTGACCTGTGCCGCCCAGTGAAATACTACCAGAGAATAGGGACCCAATATGGCTAACTACCTGGGGAGAAAATAACACAAAAATAGTAATACATGGTGGAATTTTAGTAACAAACAGGAGGGATAGGAATCCCATAGGCAAGAGATCAACATGGTTATGAGTGGAGAATATCCACTGAAAACAATAATAAAGTAACCCGAAGGTAAGTAATCCACAAGGTAAAATTAGTAATAAATACATGGTAAACAATCCCATATAGGGATGGTAATAAATCAAGCAGAACTATGAATACAGCAAAATACATAATATCAAAATTAAAATGAAATCAACTCGAGCGATTAAGCACAGATGAAACCAAAACTTTTGGTAGAACATATCAATGAATAATAAAAATAATACACCATAGGGGTGTATGGCAGAGGATAACCAAACCAGGTAGGGACAATAAGAAAGCCAGGCAGGAGGGAAAGAGGACAGAGCAAGACGTTGTGATCAGGACTCAGAGCCTTCAGGAGGAACTATATTCCCAGCTGCTACTGTTGCAAATTTAAGAGCTGCGAAAGGTTTTAGGTAGTGGCGTTTAAAGACTTTAGGGGACTTCCAACCCGTATATTTTGTGAGCTCATCAAATTTCATATGACACATACATATACCAAAGGCACTTCCCCCAATTTTGGGGGATAGCCGACATCAACAAAGAAACAAAACAAAAAGGGGACCTCTACTCTCTACGTTCCTTCAGCCTAACCAGGGACTCAACCGAGTTCAGCTGGTACTGCTAGGGTGCCACAGCCCAACCTCCCACATTATCCACCACAGATGAAGCTTCATAATGCTGAATCCCCTACTGCTGCTACCTCCGCGGTCATCTAAGGCACCGGAGGAAGCAGCAGGGCCTACCGGAACTGCGTCACAATCTCTCGCCATTCATTCCTATTTCTAGCACACTCTCTTTCCTCTCTCACATCTATCCTCCTATCACCCAGAGCGTTCTTCACACCATCCATCCACCCAAACCTTGGCCTTCCTCTTGTACTTCTCCCATCAACTCTTGCATTCATCACCTTCTTTAGCAGACAACCATTTTCCATTCTCTCAACATGGCCAAACCACCTCAACACATTCATATCCACTCTAGCCGCTAACTCATTTCTTACACCCGTTCTCTCCCTCACCACTTCGTTCCTAACCCTATCTACTCGAGATACACCAGCCATACTCCTTAGACACTTCATCTCAAACACATTCAATTTCTGTCTCTCCATCACTTTCATTCCCCACAACTCCGATCCATACATCACAGTTGGTACAATCACTTTCTCATATAGAACTTTCTTTACATTCATGCCCAACCCTCTATTTTTTACTACTCCCTTAACTGCCCCCAACACTTTGCAACCTTCATTCACTCTCTGACGTACATCTGCTTCCACTCCACCATTTGCTGCAACAACAGACCCCAAGTACTTAAACTGATCCACCTCCTCAAGTAACTCTCCATTCAACATGACATTCAACCTTGCACCACCTTCCCTTCTCGTACATCTCATAACCTTACTCTTACCCACATTAACTCTCAACTTCCTTCTCTCACACACCCTTCCAAATTCTGTCACTAGTCGGTCAAGCTTCTCTTCTGTGTCTGCTACCAGTACAGTATCATCCGCAAACAACAACTGATTTACCTCCCATTCAGGGTCATTCTCATCTACCAGTTTTAATCCTCCTCCAAGCACTCGAGCATTCACCTCTCTCACCACTCCATCAACATACAAGTTAAACAACCACGGCGACATCACACATCCCTGTCTCAGCCCCACTCTCACCGGAAACCAATCACTCACTTCATTTCCTATTCTAACACATGCTTTACTACCTTTGTAGAAACTTTTAACTGCTTGCAACAACCTTCCACCAACTCCATATAACCTCATCACATTCCACATTGCTTCCCTATCAACTCTATCATATGCTTTCTCCAGATCCATAAACGCAACATACACCTCCTTACCTTTTGCTAAATATTTCTCGCATATCTGCCTAACTGTAAAAATCTGATTCATACAACCCCTACCTCTTCTAAAACCACCCTGTACTTCCAAGATTGCATTCTCTGTTTTATCCTTAATCCTATTAATCATTACTCTACCATACACTTTTCCAACTACACTCAACTAACTAATACCTCTTGAATTACAACACTCATGCACATCTCCCTTACCCTTATATAGTGGTACAATACATGCACAAACCCAATCTACTGGTACCATTGACAACACAAAACACATATTAAACAATCTCACCAACCATTCAAGTACAGTCACACCCCCTTCCTTCAACATCTCAGCTTTCACACCATCCATACCAGATGCTTTTCCTACTCTCGTTTCATCTAGTGCTCTCCTCATTTCCTCTATTGTAATCTCTCTCTCATTCTCATCTCCCATCACTGGCACCTCAACACCTGGAACAGCAATTATATCTGCCTCCTATTATCCTCAACATTCAGCTAACTTCCAAAATATTCCGTCCACCTTTTCCTTGCCTCCTCTCCTTTTAACAACCTTCCATTTCCATCTTTCACTGTCTCTTCAATTCTTGCGCCAGCCTTCCTTACTCTCTTCACTTCTTTCCAAAACTTCTTCTTATTCTCTTCATATGACTGACCCAATCCCTGACCCCACCTCAGGTCAGCTGCCCTCTTTGCCTCACGTACCTTGCGCTTTGCTTCCACATTTTTCTCTCTATATTTTTCATACTTCTCTATACTATTACTCTGCAGCCATTCTTCAAAAGCCCTCTTTTTCTCTTCCACTTTTACCTTCACTCCTTCATTCCACCATTCACTGCCCTTCCTCATGCTGCCTCCAACAACCCTCTTGCCACACACATCACTTGCAATCCCAACAAAATTTTCTTTTGCTAACTTCCACTCCTCCTCTAAATTACCAGTTTCTCTTACTCTCACCTCGTCATATGCCATTTTCAACCTTTCCTGATATTTACTTTTTACCCCCGGTTTTATTAGCTCTTCAATCCTCACTACCTCCCTTTTACATCCACCTACTCTATTCCCCCACTCTTTTGCTACAACTAATTTTCCTTCCACCAAAAAATGATCAGACATACCGTTAGCCATACCCCTAAACACGTGCACGTCTTTCAATCTTCCAAACATTCTTTTAGTTATCAACACATAATCCATTAATGCCCTTTCTACTACTCTTCCATTTGCCACTCTTACCCATGTATACTTATTTTTATCTTTCTTTTTAATAAAGCTAGCACTTATTACCATCTCTTGTTCAACACACATATCTACCAGTCTCTCACCACTCTCATTTTCACCTGGTACGCCATACTTCCCAATGACACCTTCTACCTCTCCAGCGCCCATGACAACTACATAATTCCTTCTACCCAGTCCTTCTACACACCTAGTTAATTCATTCCAGAACTCATTCCGCGCTTCACTTATCTCACTACCTGGCCCATACGCACTGACAAACGCCCATATGATGAAAGAAGTTAATTGAAGTAGCAACAGCTCGAATATCATGGACATGTGGGAATGACTCAGGATTAGCTTGTTTAATAAAATAAAGAATTTGTTGTCCGATTCCCTTAAGGGAAATAGTTCCTCCGTGTTCTCTAATTAATAAGGGCCCTGTGGAAGTAGTGGAAGTTCTACTTAAGTAGGATTTTAGGGGGGTAACTGGACACAGGGATGGATCCCGAGGAAGTGGAACAATCTTCCAGGGAGACCACCTGTTTTGGGGGTCTTCATTTTTAGCCAGGAATACTTTGTTAGGGGAGAGAAGGACCTCACCCGAAGGGAGAAACTCGATATGACCTGGGTCTCTAGACAGGGCCGACAATTCTGAGATTTTAGAGCCAGAGGCGAGGCTCAAAAGAAAGTGTCTTTCTTAACAATGCCATATAGTTACAAGATTCATTCAAAGTGTCAGAGGCTAGCTTTAGGACATCGTTCAAGAACCAAGAAACTGCGCTAGGGTGAGTTGATGGTTTCAGTCTGGCACAAGCTCTTGGAATGGAGGAGAAGTATGAATCCGTCAGGTCAATGTCAAAACCGACATGGAAGATCTTTTTCAAGGCTGATTTGATCGTGGTAATCGTGTTGGCTGCTAGGCCCGATTCAAAGAGAGTTCTAAAGAATGTCACAGTCAGGTTCATCGTCATTTTCTCAACTTGTGAGTCTTTAAAAACTTTGCCAGTTTTTTGACGGCCGAGTCATATTGACGGAGAGTGGATTCTCTTTTGTCTGATTCCAGGAATAGGGTATTCAGAGGGTCGATGTTTGCACCCTTTTGAGCTGCGAACTTCATGAAGTCCATAAAGTTAGGGCATTCAGAATCCTTGAGGAAGCTAACACATTGCACGTTTGTACTACTTGTGTAAGAACAGGATTGGGTATCCGCCGGGGGCGGAGGCCTAGCTCTAGTAACAAGGGGAACCAGTTGCTTTTGGGCCAGTTGTGGGTTATCAGAGCCACTTGGCCCCTGAAAGATCTGAGCTTGTGCAGTACTTTCAGCAGGAGATTTATCGGAGGAAACAGATAAATCGTCTTCCAAGTGTTCCATTCTATTGACATAGCGTCCATGGCATAAGCCTGAGGGTCCAGGTTGGGGGCTACATAACATTCTAGTTTGTGATTGGATTCCGTCGCAAACAAATCCACCTGGAGACCCGGGACCTGAGATAAGATCCATTGGAAGGATCGATTGTCCAGTGACCACTCCGACTCCAACGGGGTCGTCCGGGAAAGTGCGTCCGCCACTACATTCCGGACCCCCGCCAGGTGGACTGCTGATAAATGCCACTTGTATGACGTTGCCATGGAGAAAATCGCCAACATAACGTGGTTTATGTGGGCTGATCTGGAGCCTCCTCTGTTGATGCAGTGGACTATGACTGCGCTGTCGAGGACCAGTCTGATATGGAGATTCCTGGCTGGGCTGAGATGTTTTAGGGTAAGCAAGACTGCCATGGCCTCTAGGACATTTATGTGCATTTGTTGGAATATCGGAGACCATAACCCTTGGACTTTCTTGTGTTGAGAGTAACCTCCCCACCCTGTGAGGGAGGCGTCTGCTTGAACGCCGAGTCCCGGGGCAGGATATTGCAAGGGAACTGACTTGGAAAGATTCTTGACCTTCGTCCAAGGCTGCAGACTTTTCCTCAGGATTGGGGGAAGGCGAGCTTGCCTGTCTCGACGTTTCTTGGTCGCTCTGGAGCGCCACGCTCTGTTTATGTCCTTTAGTTTGGACTTTAGGACGATGTCTGTGACGGAGGCGAACTGTAAGGAACCTAGTATTCTCTCCTTCTTCCTTCTGGATGTCAACTTGTCCCTGAGAAACTGTTTCGTGTTCCTCGCTATTTCCTTCCTTTTGGCTTTGGGCAGGTACAATGTATGGGAATTGAGGTCCCATTGTAGCCCCAGCCACTGAAACTTGGTCTCCAGGACCAGACGGGATTTCTCGAGGTTGAAATCCTAAACGTCGAAGGAAGGAGAGGGCCCTGTTCGTCGCCGTGTGGCAGTTCCGGACGTTGTTCGACCAGATCAGCCAATCGTCAAGATAAGCCACTATTTGAATCCCTTGGGTTCGAAGATCCTGAATCACCGTCTCTGCTAGTTTGGTGAAGATTCAGGGCGCTATGTTGAGCCCGAATGGCATCACCTTGAAAGCATAGGCTTGTTTGCCCAGCTTGAAGCCTAAGAAGGGGCGAAAATGCCTTGCTATTGGAACGTGATAGTAGGCATCTGTAAGATCTATGGAGGTGGTGACGGCCCCACGGAAAAGTAGGGTCCGCACCTGCGAGACGGTAAGCATGTGGAATTTTTCGCAACGAATGAAGGAGTTTAGACGAGACAGGTCCAGGATTACTCTTCGTTTGTCTGAGCCTTTCTTTGGCACGCTGAATAAGCGACCTTGAAATTTTAAGCTATGCATACTTTGGATTGCGTTCTTTTGCAACAGATCCTTTGTAAATGAACATAGCTCTTCTCCACCCCAGACCTTTGGAGATTATGCTGGAAGCCCAGTTGCTAAACTTCCAATGGTCCTGAAATTTGTATAGTCTCCCTCCTACCTGCAACTTCTCAATGGCTTGATGATGATTTGCCGCCTCCTGCCTCCGCGGAAAGCCTTGCCTCGGTGGGAACCCCTTCCGGTACCTCGGTTACGAAAGGCACCTCTGGAGCCTCTGTGGCGCTGGTAGCCTTGGAAAGAACCCTGAGATTCGTAAGTGGGGTTGAAGGCGGGGGAGGCAGCAAACGAAGTCGATGCGACTTGTGACTGAGGGACCAACACATACTGCTGTTGGGGTTGGCCCTTAGAGGTAGAAGGCTGGGAGCCCTGTGAAACAGGGACAGACTGAACTGGGACAGGTTGCACTACCTGAAGAGGCTGTCTGAACTGTGAGGAGTGGAAGGGCCTCAACCTCTTCCTGCCACGAACTGGAGCACCAGGAGATTCATATTTCCTTTTGGGAACTAGAACCCACCTAACCTTGAGGCTTTGGTTAACTCGAGCTGCCTCGCTGAGAACAGTGTTAACCATATCCTCCGGGAATAGGTCCGGACCCCTGACCGGGGCTTTGATGAGCCTATTGGGTTCATGACGAATAGTAGCCTCCGACAATACATGTCGTCGGCAACGGAATCTAGCGTTATGGAAGTCATATGCGTCAATCAACAAGGTCTGCAGAAGTGACTTCGTGAGGACCGATAGGTTCGTCGTCGTAAGTGGCAACAGTCATCTCCGATAGAGCAGTAGAGTTAATGGATCTACTGAGCCTACACCGGGTCTCAAACTCTATTTTGATTAGGGACTCCGGTAGCTTGGGGAGGCGTTCACTGAACTGCGTCGAAGCACAGTCCGGGCTCAGTTTGCCTACCGTAAAGGTAGACGGGGCGTTCCGCCAGCACTCATGGTCACCAGGGAAGAGAAGGGAAGTCAATTCCGTCTCCCGAAGCTGAGGTAAGGGCTTCTCTTCCTTGGAAGCCTGATAGGCTATCTCTATGATCTTGGTTGTGCATGGAGTAGGGGTATGCTCGTCTATCACAAACATAGTATACGAGTTCTTATGGGGTGTGAGCATTGTGTTCACACAATCCCACTCGTTGAAGGCGCGGACCAAAACAGACTGGGCCTGTTCCTTGGGGAAGATCACAGTCTCCTTAGGGACTTTATCTAGGCGGATCAGAGCCTCATCAGTCAAGCGAGCGAAGCCGGGAAAAGGAAATTGCAGACCCGGCGGGTAGAACTCGAAGTCTTCAATCGGTCGAGTTCCGAAACCTTCGATGGACAACATGCCATCCGAGAGGGGGGCATGTAGAGCTAACCTCCAGGGGTTACTCTTTGTAAAGGGTGGGAGCTTAGAGGCATCGGGGATGGCATATTGCTGCTGTTGTGGCAGCCCCGAACGCATGTGTCCCTGGACTAGGTTCTCGACATTAGCAACCCTTTCTTGCTGTTGTTGAAGAGTCACAATGGCTTGCTGAGTGTGTGACGATAACA